>NC_060065.1:23983969-24292427 GCF_020283565.1 Trifolium pratense
ATATAAACGACCCTAAAATAGGCCAAAAACCATAAAAACAACTACAATCAATAAAATTGGCCAAAAACTTATTAAACGACCCTAAAATAGGCGAAAAACCATAAAAACAACTACACACACCAACATTGGCCAAAAACTATATAAACGACCTAAAATAGGGCAAAAACCATAAAAAACAACTACAAACACTAAAAATTGGCCAAAATCCATATAAACGACCCTAAAATAGGCCAAAAACCATAAAAACGACTACGAACACTAAAATAGGCCATAACCCATAAAAACGACTACAAACACCTAAATTGCCAAAAACAAAAAACGTACATAAAATAGGCCAAAAACATTAAAAACCACTACAAACACTAAAATTTGCCAAAAACCATATAAACGACCTAAAATAGGCCAAAAACCATAAAAATGACTACAAACACTAAAAATGGCCAAAAACAATAAAAACAACTACAAAAACTAAAATTGGACAAAAACCATATAAACGACCTAAAATAGGCCAAAAACATTAAAAACCACTACAAACATAAAAACGACTACAAACACTAAAATTGGCCAAAAACCATATAAACGACCTAAAATAGGCCAAAAACCATAAAAAACAACTACAAACACCAAAATTGGCCAAAAACCATATAAACGACCTAAAATAGGCCAAAAACAATAAAAACGACTACAAACACTAAAATTGGCCAAAAACTATATAAACGACCCTAAAATAGGCCAAAAACCATAAAAACGACTACAATCACTAAAATTGGCTAAAAACTTATTAAACGACCCTAAAATAGGCGAAAAACCATAAAAACAACTACAAACACCAAAATTGGCCAAAAACCATATAAACGACCTAAAATAGGGCAAAAACCATAAAAAACGACTACAAACACTAAAATTGGCCAAAATCCATATAAACGACCCTAAAATAGGCCAAAAACCATAAAAACGACTACGAACACTAAAATTAGCCATAACCCAGAAAAATGACTACAAACACTAAAATTGGCCAAAAACCATATAAACGACCTAAAATAGGGCAAAAACCATAAAAAACGACTACAAACACTAAAATTGGCCAAAATCCATATAAACGACCCTAAAATAGGCCAAAAACCATAAAAACGACTACGAACACTAAAATTAGCCATAACCCAGAAAAATGACTACAAACACTTAAATTGGCCAAAAACTACAGAACGATCCTAAAATAGGCCAAAAACATTAAAACCACTACAAACACTAAAAATTGGCCAAAATCCATATAAACGACCCTAAAATAGGCCAAAAACCATAAAATCGACTACAATCACTAAAATTGGCCAAAAACTTATTAAACGACCCTACAATAGGCTAAAAACCATAAAAACAACTACAAACACCAAAATTGGCCAAAAACCATATAAACGACCTAAAATAGGGCAAAAACCATAAAAACGACTACGAACACTAAAATTGGCCATAACCCAGAAAAATGACTACAAACACTTAAATTGGCCAAAAACTACAGAACGATCCTAAAATAGGCCAAAAACATTAAAACCACTACAAACACTAAAAATTGGCCAAAATCCATATAAACGACTACAAACACTAAAATTGGCCAAAAACCATATAAACGACCCTAAAATAGGCCAAAAACCATAAAAACGACTACGAACACTAAAATAGGCCATAACCCATAAAAACGACTACAAACACTTAAATTGGCCAAAAACAAAAGAACGTACATAAAATAGGCAAAAAACATTAAAAACCACTACAAACACTAAAATTGGCCAAAAACCATATAAACGACCTAAAATAGGCCAAAAACCACAAAAATGACTACAAACACTAAAATTGGCCAACAATAAAAACAACTACAAAAACTAAAATTGGACAAAAACCATATAAACGACCTAAAATAGGCCAAAAATATTAAAAACCACTACAAACATAAAAACGACTACAAACACTAAAATTGGCCAAAAACCATATAAACGACCCTAAAATAGGCCAAAAACCATAAAAGCAACTACAAACACCAAAATTGGCCAAAAACCGTATAAAACGACCTAAAATAGGCCAAAAACCATAAAAACGACTACAAACACTAAAATTGGCCAAAAACCATAAAAACAACTACAATCAATAAAATTGGCCAAAAACTTATTAAACGACCCTAAAATAGGCGAAAAACCATAAAAACAACTACACACACCAAAATTGGCCAAAAACCATATAAACGACCTAAAATAGGGCAAAAACCATAAAAAACAACTACAAACACTAAAAATTGGCCAAAATCCATATAAACGACCCTAAAATAGGCCAAAAACCATAAAAACGACTACGAACACTAAATAGGCCATAACCCATAAAAACGACTACAAACACCTAAATTGCCAAAAACAAAAAAACGTACATAAAATAGGCCAAAAACATTAAAAACAACTACAAAAACTAAAATTGGACAAAAACCATATAAACGACCTAAAATAGGCCAAAAACATTAAAAACCACTACAAACATAAAAACGACTACAAACACTAAAATTGGCCAAAAACCATATAAACGACCTAAAATAGGCCAAAAACCATAAAAACAACTACAAACACCAAAATTGGCCAAAAACCATATAAACGACCTAAAATAGGCCAAAAACCATAAAAACGACTACAAACACTAAAATTGGCCAAAAACTATATAAGCGACCCTAAAATAGGCCAAAAACCATAAAAATGACTACAATCACTAAAATTGGCCAAAAACTTATTAAACGACCCTACAATAGGCTAAAAACCATAAAAACAACTACACACACCAACATTGGCCAAAAACCATATAAACGACCTAAAATAGGGCAAAAACCATAAAAAATGACTACAAACACTAAAATTGGCCAAAATCCATATAAACGACCCTAAAATTGGCCAAAAACCATAAAAACGACTACGAACACTAAAATTGGCCATAACCCAGAAAAATGACTACAAACACTTAAATTGGCCAAAAACTACAGAACGATCCTAAAATAGGCCAAAAACATTAAAACCACTACAAACACTAAAAATTGGCCAAAATCCATATAAACGACTACAAACACTAAAATTGGCCAAAAACCATATAAACGACCCTAAAATAGGCCAAAAACCATAAAAACGACTACGAACACTAAAATAGGCCATAACCCATAAAAACGACTACAAACACTTAAATTGGCCAAAAACAAAAGAACGTACATAAAATAGGCAAAAAACATTAAAAACCACTACAAACACTAAAATTGGCCAAAAACCATATAAACGACCTAAAATAGGCCAAAAACCATAAAACAACTACAAACACCAAAATTGGCCAAAACCCAGAAAAACGACCTAAAATAGGCCAAAAACCATAAAAACGACTACAAACACTAAAATTGGCCAAAAACTATATAAACGACCCTAAAATAGGCCAAAAACTATAAAAACAACTACAATCAATAAAATTGGCCAAAAACTTATTAAACGACCCTAAAATAGGCGAAAAACCATAAAAACAACTACACACACCAACATTGGCCAAAAACTATATAAACGACCTAAAATAGGGCAAAAACCATAAAAAACAACTACAAACACTAAAAATTGGCCAAAATCCATATAAACGACCCTAAAATAGGCCAAAAAACCATAAAAACGACTACGAACACTAAAATAGGCCATAACCCATAAAAACGACTACAAACACCTAAATTGCCAAAAACAAAAAAACGTACATAAAATAGGCCAAAAACATTAAAAACCACTACAAACACTAAAATTTGCCAAAAACCATATAAACGAAATAAAATAGGCCAAAAACCATAAAAATGACTACAAACACTAAAAATGGCCAAAAACAATAAAAACAACTACAAAAACTAAAATTGGACAAAAACCATATAAACGACCTAAAATAGGCCAAAAACATTAAAAACCACTACAAACATAAAAACGACTACAAACACTAAAATTGGCCAAAAACCATATAAACGACCTAAAATAGGCCAAAAACCATAAAAACAACTACAAACACCAAAATTGGCCAAAAACCATATAAACGACCTAAAATAGGCCAAAAACAATAAAAACGACTACAAACACTAAAATTGGCCAAAAACTATATAAACGACCCTAAAATAGGCCAAAAACCATAAAAACGACTACAATCACTAAAATTGGCTAAAAACTTATTAAACGACCCTAAAATAGGCGAAAAACCATAAAACAACTACAAACACCAAAATTGGCCAAAAACCATATAAACGACCTAAAATAGGGCAAAAACCATAAAAAACGACTACAAACACTAAAATTGGCCAAAATCCATATAAACGACCCTAAAATAGGCCAAAAACCATAAAAACGACTACGAACACTAAAATTAGCCATAACCCAGAAAAATGACTACAAACACTTAAATTGGCCAAAAACTACAGAACGATCCTAAAATAGGCCAAAAACATTAAAACCACTACAAACACTAAAAATTGGCCAAAATCCATATAAACGACTACAAACACTAAAATTGGCCAAAAACAATATAAACGACCCTAAAATAGGCCAAAAACCATAAAAACGACTACGAACACTAAAATAGGCCATAACCCATAAAAACGACTACAAACACTTAAATTGGCCAAAAACAAAAGAACGTACATAAAATAGGCAAAAAACATTAAAAACCACTACAAACACTAAAATTGGCCAAAAACCATATAAACGACCTAAAATAAGCCAAAAACCATAAAACAACTACAAACACCAAAATTGGCCAAAACCCAGAAAAACGACCTAAAATAGGCCAAAAACCATAAAAACGACTACAAACACTAAAATTGGCCAAAAACTATATAAACGACCCTAAAATAGGCCAAAAACCATAAAAACAACTACAATCAATAAAATTGGCCAAAAACTTATTAAACGACCCTAAAATAGGCGAAAAACCATAAAAACAACTACACACACCAACATTGGCCAAAAACTATATAAACGACCTAAAATAGGGCAAAAACCATAAAAAACAACTACAAACACTAAAAATTGGCCAAAATCCATATAAACGACCCTAAAATAGGCCAAAAACCATAAAAACGACTACGAACACTAAAATAGGCCATAACCCATAAAAACGACTACAAACACCTAAATTGCCAAAAACAAAAAAACGTACATAAAATAGGCCAAAAACATTAAAAACCACTACAAACACTAAAATTTGCCAAAAACCATATAAACGACCTAAAATAGGCCAAAAAACCATAAAAATGACTACAAACACTAAAAATGGCCAAAAACAATAAAAACAACTACAAAAACTAAAATTGGACAAAAACCATATAAACGACCTAAAATAGGCCAAAAACATTAAAAACCACTACAAACATAAAAACGACTACAAACACTAAAATTGGCCAAAAACCATATAAACGACCTAAAATAGGCCAAAAACCATAAAAACAACTACAAACACCAAAATTGGCCAAAAACCATATAAACGACCTAAAATAGGCCAAAAACAATAAAAACGACTACAAACACTAAAATTGGCCAAAAACTATATAAACGACCCTAAAATAGGCCAAAAAACCATAAAAACGACTACAATCACTAAAATTGGCTAAAAACTTATTAAACGACCCTAAAATAGGCGAAAAACCATAAAAACAACTACAAACACCAAAATTGGCCAAAAACCATATAAACGACCTAAAATAGGGCAAAAACCATAAAAAACGACTACAAACACTAAAATTGGCCAAAATCCATATAGACGACCCTAAAATAGGCCAAAAACCATAAAAACGACTACGAACACTAAAATTAGCCATAACCCAGAAAAATGACTACAAACACTAAAATTGGCCAAAAACCATATAAACGACCTAAAATAGGGCAAAAACCATAAAAAACGACTACAAACACTAAAATTGGCCAAAATCCATATAAACGACCCTAAAATAGGCCAAAAACCATAAAAACGACTACGAACACTAAAATTAGCCATAACCCAGAAAAATGACTACAAACACTTAAATTGGCCAAAAACTACAGAACGATCCTAAAATAGGCCAAAAACATTAAAACCACTACAAACACTAAAAATTGGCCAAAATCCATATAAACGACCCTAAAATAGGCCAAAAACCATAAAATCGACTACAATCACTAAAATTGGCCAAAAACTTATTAAACGACCCTACAATAGGCTAAAAACCATAAAAACAACTACAAACACCAAAATTGGCCAAAAACCATATAAACGACCTAAAATAGGGCAAAAACCATAAAAACGACTACGAACACTAAAATTGGCCATAACCCAGAAAAATGACTACAAACACTTAAATTGGCCAAAAACTACAGAACGATCCTAAAATAGGCCAAAAACATTAAAACCACTACAAACACTAAAAATTGGCCAAAATCCATATAAACGACTACAAACACTAAAATTGGCCAAAAACCATATAAACGACCCTAAAATAGGCCAAAAACCATAAAAACGACTACGAACACTAAAATAGGCCATAACCCATAAAAACGACTACAAACACTTAAATTGGCCAAAAACAAAAGAACGTACATAAAATAGGCAAAAAACATTAAAAACCACTACAAACACTAAAATTGGCCAAAAACCATATAAACGACCTAAAATAGGCCAAAAACCACAAAAATGACTACAAACACTAAAATTGGCCAACAATAAAAACAACTACAAAAACTAAAATTGGACAAAAACCATATAAACGACCTAAAATAGGCCAAAAATATTAAAAACCACTACAAACATAAAAACGACTACAAACACTAAAATTGGCCAAAAACCATATAAACGACCTAAAATAGGCCAAAAACCATAAAAGCAACTACAAACACCAAAATTGGCCAAAAACCGTATAAACGACCTAAAATAGGCCAAAAACCATAAAAACGACTACAAACACTAAAATTGGCCAAAAACCATAAAAACAACTACAATCAATAAAATTGGCCAAAAACTTATTAAACGACCCTAAAATAGGCGAAAAACCATAAAAACAACTACACACACCAAAATTGGCCAAAAACCATATAAACGACCTAAAATAGGGCAAAAACCATAAAAAACAACTACAAACACTAAAAATTGGCCAAAATCCATATAAACGACCCTAAAATAGGCAAAAAACCATAAAAACGACTACGAACACTAAAATAGGCCATAACCCATAAAAACGACTACAAACACCTAAATTGCCAAAAAACAAAAAAACGTACATAAAATAGGCCAAAAACATTAAAAACAACTACAAAAACTAAAATTGGACAAAAACCATATAAACGACCTAAAATAGGCCAAAAACATTAAAAACCACTACAAACATAAAAACGACTACAAACACTAAAATTGGCCAAAAACCATATAAACGACCTAAAATAGGCCAAAAACCATAAAAACAACTACAAACACCAAAATTGGCCAAAAACCATATAAACGACCTAAAATAGGCCAAAAACCATAAAAACGACTACAAACACTAAAATTGGCCAAAAACTATATAAGCGACCCTAAAATAGGCCAAAAACCATAAAAACGACTACAATCACTAAAATTGGCCAAAAACTTATTAAACGACCCTACAATAGGCTAAAAACCATAAAAACAACTACACACACCAACATTGGCCAAAAACCATATAAACGACCTAAAATAGGGCAAAAACCATAAAAAATGACTACAAACACTAAAATTGGCCAAAATCCATATAAACGACCCTAAAATTGGCCAAAAACCATAAAAACGACTACGAACACTAAAATTGGCCATAACCCAGAAAAATGACTACAAACACTTAAATTGGCCAAAAACTACAGAACGATCCTAAAATAGGCCAAAAACATTAAAACCACTACAAACACTAAAAATTGGCCAAAATCCATATAAACGACTACAAACACTAAAATTGGCCAAAAACCATATAAACGACCCTAAAATAGGCCAAAAACCATAAAAACGACTACGAACACTAAAATAGGCCATAACCCATAAAAACGACTACAAACACTTAAATTGGCCAAAAACAAAAGAACGTACATAAAATAGGCAAAAAACATTAAAAACCACTACAAACACTAAAATTGGCCAAAAACCATATAAACGACCTAAAATAGGCCAAAAACCATAAAACAACTACAAACACCAAAATTGGCCAAAACCCAGAAAAACGACCTAAAATAGGCCAAAAACCATAAAAACGACTACAAACACTAAAATTGGCCAAAAACTATATAAACGACCCTAAAATAGGCCAAAAACCATAAAAACAACTACAATCAATAAAATTGGCCAAAAACTTATTAAACGACCCTAAAATAGGCGAAAAACCATAAAAACAACTACACACACCAACATTGGCCAAAAACTATATAAACGACCTAAAATAGGGCAAAAACCATAAAAAACAACTACAAACACTAAAAATTGGCCAAAATCCATATAAACGACCCTAAAATAGGCCAAAAACCATAAAAACGACTACGAACACTAAAATAGGCCATAACCCATAAAAACGACTACAAACACCTAAATTGCCAAAAACAAAAAAACGTACATAAAATAGGCCAAAAACATTAAAAACCACTACAAACACTAAAATTTGCCAAAAACCATATAAACGACCTAAAATAGGCCAAAAACCATAAAAATGACTACAAACACTAAAAATGGCCAAAAACAATAAAAACAACTACAAAAACTAAAATTGGACAAAAACCATATAAACGACCTAAAATAGGCCAAAAACATTAAAAACCACTACAAACATAAAAACGACTACAAACACTAAAATTGGCCAAAAACCATATAAACGACCTAAAATAGGCCAAAAACCATAAAAACAACTACAAACACCAAAATTGGCCAAAAACCGTATAAACGACCTAAAATAGGCCAAAAACCATAAAAACGACTACAAACACTAAAATTGGCCAAAAACCATAAAAACAACTACAATCAATAAAATTGGCCAAAAACTTATTAAACGACCCTAAAATAGGCGAAAAACCATAAAAACAACTACACACACCAAAATTGGCCAAAAACCATATAAACGACCTAAAATAGGGCAAAAACCATAAAAAAACAACTACAAACACTAAAAATTGGCCAAAATCCATATAAACGACCCTAAAATAGGCCAAAAACCATAAAAACGACTACGAACACTAAAATAGGCCATAACCCATAAAAACGACTACAAACACCTAAATTGCCAAAAACAAAAAAACGTACATAAAATAGGCCAAAAACATTAAAAACAACTACAAAAACTAAAATTGGACAAAAACCATATAAACGACCTAAAATAGGCCAAAAACATTAAAAACCACTACAAACATAAAAACGACTACAAACACTAAAATTGGCCAAAAACCATATAAACGACCTAAAATAGGCCAAAAACCATAAAAACAACTACAAACACCAAAATTGGCCAAAAACCATATAAACGACCTAAAATAGGCCAAAAACCATAAAAACGACTACAAACACTAAAATTGGCCAAAAACTATATAAGCGACCCTAAAATAGGCCAAAAACCATAAAAATGACTACAATCACTAAAATTGGCCAAAAACTTATTAAACGACCCTACAATAGGCTAAAAACCATAAAAACAACTACACACACCAACATTGGCCAAAAACCATATAAACGACCTAAAATAGGGCAAAAACCATAAAAAATGACTACAAACACTAAAATTGGCCAAAATCCATATAAACGACCCTAAAATTGGCCAAAAACCATAAAAACGACTACGAACACTAAAATTGGCCATAACCCAGAAAAATGACTACAAACACTTAAATTGGCCAAAAACTACAGAACGATCCTAAAATAGGCCAAAAACATTAAAACCACTACAAACACTAAAAATTGGCCAAAATCCATATAAACGACTACAAACACTAAAATTGGCCAAAAACCATATAAACGACCCTAAAATAGGCCAAAAACCATAAAAACGACTACGAACACTAAAATAGGCCATAACCCATAAAAACGACTACAAACACTTAAATTGGCCAAAAACAAAAGAACGTACATAAAATAGGCAAAAAACATTAAAAACCACTACAAACACTAAAATTGGCCAAAAACCATATAAACGACCTAAAATAGGCCAAAAACCATAAAACAACTACAAACACCAAAATTGGCCAAAACCCAGAAAAACGACCTAAAATAGGCCAAAAACCATAAAAACGACTACAAACACTAAAATTGGCCAAAAACTATATAAACGACCCTAAAATAGGCCAAAAACCATAAAAACAACTACAATCAATAAAATTGGCCAAAAACTTATTAAACGACCCTAAAATAGGCGAAAAACCATAAAAACAACTACACACACCAACATTGGCCAAAAACTATATAAACGACCTAAAATAGGGCAAAAACCATAAAAAACAACTACAAACACTAAAAATTGGCCAAAATCCATATAAACGACCCTAAAATAGGCCAAAAACCATAAAAACGACTACGAACACTAAAATAGGCCATAACCCATAAAAACGACTACAAACACCTAAATTGCCAAAAACAAAAAAACGTACATAAAATAGGCCAAAAACATTAAAAACCACTACAAACACTAAAATTTGCCAAAAACCATATAAACGACCTAAAATAGGCCAAAAACCATAAAAATGACTACAAACACTAAAAATGGCCAAAAACAATAAAAACAACTACAAAAACTAAAATTGGACAAAAACCATATAAACGACCTAAAATAGGCCAAAAACATTAAAAACCACTACAAACATAAAAACGACTACAAACACTAAAATTGGCCAAAAACCATATAAACGACCTAAAATAGGCCAAAAACCATAAAAACAACTACAAACACCAAAATTGGCCAAAAACCATATAAACGACCTAAAATAGGCCAAAAACAATAAAAACGACTACAAACACTAAAATTGGCCAAAAACTATATAAACGACCCTAAAATAGGCCAAAAACCATAAAAACGACTACAATCACTAAAATTGGCTAAAAACTTATTAAACGACCCTAAAATAGGCGAAAAACCATAAAAACAACTACAAACACCAAAATTGGCCAAAAACCATATAAACGACCTAAAATAGGGCAAAAACCATAAAAAACGACTACAAACACTAAAATTGGCCAAAATCCATATAAACGACCCTAAAATAGGCCAAAAACCATAAAAACGACTACGAACACTAAAATTAGCCATAACCCAGAAAAATGACTACAAACACTTAAATTGGCCAAAAACTACAGAACGATCCAAAAATAGGCCAAAAACATTAAAACCACTACAAACACTAAAAATTGGCCAAAATCCATATAAACGACCCTAAAATAGGCCAAAAACCATAAAAACGACTACGAACACTAAAATTAGCCATAACCCAGAAAAATGACTACAAACACTTAAATTGGCCAAAAACTACATAACGATCCTAAAATAGGCCAAAAACATTAAAACCACTACAAACACTAAAAATTGGCCAAAATCCATATAAACGACCCTAAAATAGGCCAAAAACCATAAAAACGACTACGAACACTAAAATAGGCCATAACCCATAAAAACGACTACAAACACCTAAATTGCCAAAAACAAAAGAACGTACATAAAATAGGCCAAAAACATTAAAAACCACTACAAACACTAAAATTGGCCAAAAACCATATAAACGACCTAAAATAGGCCAAAAACCATAAAACAACTACAAACACCAAAATTGGCCAAAACCCAGAAAAACGACCTAAAATAGGCCAAAAACCATAAAAACGACTACAAACACTAAAATTGGCCAAAAACTATATAAACGACCCTAAAATAGGCCAAAAACCATAAAAACAACTACAATCCATAAAATTGGCCAAAAACTTATTAAACGACCCTAAAATAGGCGAAAAACCATAAAAACAACTACACACACCAACATTGGCCAAAAACCATATAAACGACTTAAAATAGGGCAAAAACCATAAAAAACAACTACAAACACTAAAAATTGGCCAAAATCCATATAAACGACCCTAAAATAGGCCAAAAACCATAAAAACGACTACGAACACTAAAATAGGCCATAACCCATAAAAACGACTACAAACACCTAAATTGCCAAAAACAAAAAAACGTACATAAAATAGGCCAAAAACATTAAAAACCACTACAAACACTAAAATTGGCCAAAAACCATATAAACGACCTAAAATAGGCCAAAAACCATAAAAATGACTACAAACACTAAAAATGGCCAAAAACAATAAAAACAACTACAAAAACTAAAATTGGACAAAAACCATATAAACGACCTAAAATAGGCCAAAAACATTAAAAACCACTACAAACATAAAAACGACTACAAACACTAAAATTGGCCAAAAACCATATAAACGACCTAAAATAGGCCAAAAACCATAAAAACAACTACAAACACCAAAATTGGCCAAAAACCATATAAACGACCTAAAATAGGCCAAAAACAATAAAAACGACTACAAACACTAAAATTGGCCAAAAACTATATAAACGACCCTAAAATAGGCCAAAAACCATAAAAACGACTACAATCACTAAAATTGGCCAAAAACTTATTAAACGACCCTAAAATAGGCGAAAAACCATAAAAACAACTACAAACACCAAAATTGGCCAAAAACCATATAAACGACCTAAAATAGGGCAAAAACCATAAAAAACGACTACAAACACTAAAATTGGCCAAAATCCATATAAACGACCCTAAAATAGGCCAAAAACCATAAAAACGACTACGAACACTAAAATTAGCCATAACCCAGAAAAATGACTACAAACACTTAAATTGGCCAAAAACTACAGAACGATCCAAAAATAGGCCAAAAACATTAAAACCACTACAAACACTAAAAATTGGCCAAAATCCATATAAACGACCCTAAAATAGGCCAAAAACCATAAAAACGACTACGAACACTAAAATTAGCCATAACCCAGAAAAATGACTACAAACACTTAAATTGGCCAAAAACTACATAACGATCCTAAAATAGGCCAAAAACATTAAAACCACTACAAACACTAAAAATTGGCCAAAATCCATATAAACGACCCTAAAATAGGCCAAAAACCATAAAAACGACTACGAACACTAAAATAGGCCATAACCCATAAAAACGACTACAAACACCTAAATTGCCAAAAACAAAAGAACGTACATAAAATAGGCCAAAAACATTAAAAACCACTACAAACACTAAAATTGGCCAAAAACCATATAAACGACCTAAAATAGGCCAAAAACCATAAAAATGACTACAAACACTAAAATTGGCCAAAAACAATAAAAACAACTACAAAAACTAAAATTGGACAAAAACCATATAAACGACCTAAAATAGGCCAAAAACATTAAAAACCACTACAAACATAAAAACGACTACAAACACTAAAATTGGCCAAAAACCATATAAACGACCTAAAATAGGCCAAAAACCATAAAAACAACTACAAACACCAAAAATGGCCAAAAACCATATAAACGACCTAAAATAGGCCAAAAACCATAAAAATGACTACAAACACTAAAATTGGCCAAAAACAATAAAAACAACTACAAAAACTAAAATTGGACAAAAACCATATAAACGACCTAAAATAGGCCAAAAACATTAAAAACCACTACAAACATAAAAACGACTACAAACACTAAAATTGGCCAAAAACCATATAAACGACCTAAAATAGGCCAAAAACCATAAAAACAACTACAAACACCAAAAATGGCCAAAAACCATATAAACGACCTAAAATAGGCCAAAAACCATAAAAACGACTACAAACACTAAAATTGGCCAAAATCCATATAAACGACCTAAAATAGGGCAACAACCATAAAAAAACAACTACAAACACTAAAATTGGCAAAAATCCATATAAACGACCCTAAAATAGGCCAAAAACCATAAAAACGACTACGAACACTAAAATTGGCCATAACCCAGAAAAATGACTACAAACACTTAAATTGACCAAAAGCTACAGAACGATCCAAAAATAGGCCAAAAACATTAAAACCACTACAAACACTAAAAATTGGCCAAAATCCATATAAACGACCCTAAAGTAGGTCAAAAACCATAAAAACGACTACAAACACTAAAATAGGCCATAACCCATAAAAACGACTACAAACACCTAAATTGCCAAAAACAAAAGAACGTACATAAAATAGGCCAAAAACATTAAAAACTACTACAAACACTAAAATTGGCCAAAAACCATATAAACGACCTAAAATAGGCCAAAAACCATAAAAATGACTACAAACACTAAAATTGGCCAAAAACAATAAAAACAACTACAAAAACTAAAATTGGACAAAAACCATATAAACGACCTAAAATAGGCCAAAAACATTAAAAACCACTACAAACATAAAAACGACTACAAACACTAAAATTTGCCAAAAACCATATAAACGACCTAAAATAGGCCAAAAACCATAAAAACAACTACAAACACCAAAATTGGCCAAAAACCATATAAACGACCTAAAATAGGCCAAAAACAATAAAAACGACTACAAACACTAAAATTGGCCAAAAACTATATAAACGACCCTAAAATAGGCCAAAAACCATAAAAACGACTACAATCACTAAAATTGGCCAAAAACTTATTAAACGACCCTAAAATAGGCGAAAAACCATAAAAACAACTACAAACACCAAAATTGACCAAAAACCATATAAACGACCTAAAATAGGGCAAAAACCATAAAAAATGACTACAAACACTAAAATTGGCCAAAATCCATATAAACGACCCTAAAATAGGCCAAAAACCATAAAAACGACTACGAACACTAAAATTAGCCATAACCCAGAAAAATGACTACAAACACTTAAATTGGCCAAAAACTACATAACGATCCTAAAATAGGCCAAAAACATTAAAACCACTACAAACATTAAAAATTGGCCAAAATCCATATAAACGACCCTAAAATAGGCCAAAAACCATAAAAACGACTACGAACACTAAAATAGGCCATAACCCTTAAAAACGACTACAAACACCTAAATTGCCAAAAACAAAAGAACGTACATAAAATAGGCCAAAAACATTAAAAACCACTACAAACACTAAAATTGGCCAAAAACCATATAAACGACCTAAAATAGGCCAAAAACCATAAAAATGACTACAAACACTAAAATTGGCCAAAAACAATAAAAACAACTACAAAAACTAAAATTGGACAAAAACCATATAAACGACCTAAAATAGGCCAAAAACATTAAAAACCACTACAAACATAAAAACGACTACAAACACTAAAATTGGCCAAAAACCATATAAACGACCTAAAATAGGCCAAAAACCATAAAAACAACTACAAACACCAAAAATGGCCAAAAACCATATAAACGACCTAAAATAGGCCAAAAACCATAAAAACGACTACAAACACTAAAATTGGCCAAAACCCATATAAACGACCTAAAATAGGGCAAAAACCATAAAAAAAAACAACTACAAACACTAAAATTGGCCAAAATCCATATAAACGACCCTAAAATAGGCCAAAAACCATAAAAACGACTACGAACACTAAAATTGGCCATAACCCAGAAAAATGACTACAAACACTTAAATTGGCCAAAAACTACAGAACGATCCAAAAATAGGCCAAAAACATTAAAACCACTACAAACACTAAAAATTGGCCAAAATCCATATAAACGACCCTAAAATAGGCCAAAAACCATAAAAACGACTACGAACACTAAAATAGGCCATAACCCATAAAAATGACCCTAAAATAGGCCAAAAACCATAAAAACGACTACGAACACTAAAATTAGCCATAACCCAGAAAAATGACTACAAACACTTAAATTGGCCAAAAACTACAGAACGATCCTAAAATAGGCCAAAAACATTAAAACCACTACAAACACTAAAAATTGGCCAAAATCCATATAAACGACCCTAAAATAGGCCAAAAACCATAAAATCGACTACAATCACTAAAATTGGCCAAAAACTTATTAAACGACCCTACAATAGGCTAAAAACCATAAAAACAACTACAAACACCAAAATTGACCAAAAACCATATAAACGACCTAAAATAGGGCAAAAACCATATCGTGCGTATCTTCTTCCAAGGGAGAAGGTGTAATAAAGTACGCCTCATTGCACAATTCAAATGATACCACCTTGTTTGTTTCCCCCAACCAATGACACGTCCCATTGAAGTAGGCGACGCTATTAAAAATCCAGTAAATCATTGGCATATCAAAATCAATTTTTCTCCATGAGTTACTTTTTAGACTATATATCTCCCAGAATGGGTCCGGCATCATAACATCTTCCATTTCCAAATCGTCCAAAGGATTTTCATTAACCATAGTATAATCCACATGTTGAATGATTTTATAGTCATCTCCAATATGGTCATAGCCATATCCATGAGGAAAAATTTGAGTTGTAAACTCAGGTATAAACTCAGCATGACCAAGAGGTATCTGAATTATTTCCTCAGTGACAGGGTTCCATAATACAGTAGTTGTTGGAACTCCATGATGGTCATAGATACAAATAATGCCATTAATAGCAGAACCAAGAACACGAATAGGAGCAACGCCGATGTTTGGAATTTGAAATGAAGGTGGCAAATCCAATTTCACTTTATTCTCAAACTTATCTCCAGAAAGCAAATAAATGTTCCAATCAGAAGGACCCATAAACTGGTTTACAACGAGACCGGAATCGTGGTAGTGCGGATGAGATTTGGATAAGAGATTGTTGCGGAACAAATTCATGAAATTAGGGTTTTGAATTAAAAGAGACCATGATTTACGAACGCAAGAAAAACGCTTAAGAGATTTAATAGGAAGTTTAGAGAGAATAGAAAAGGAAAGGTCATCAGGTATATAGTTACTACTACTAACCTTCTTCTTCTCAATTGTAGTTGCAGCAGCCATTGATAGAGAGTTCTCCAGCTTCACAATAACAGAAGTGGCTGGCAGTGGTAAAGGGTTTCTCCTTCATATGTCCATCGAAAATTATGAAAAAATTTCTTTTTTTTTTTTCTTTCCTTTTGTGAATCAAATTTAGTTATTTAATTATTTTAATGTCCTACTCTCATTTTTTTTATTTATAATAAGTCAGGGATCGAACTCAGGACCTATATTACTCAAATCATTCATCACTAGACCAAACGTAGTTGTTTTACTACCATCTTAACTTAAGTGAAGTGGATACTTTTTCTTTTTCTATCTTATATATAAAAACATTAAATTAAATTTGATTTGCGTCTCATGCGAAAATTCGATTGGCAATACAAATCGTTAGTTGGTTCAGTGGTGATTGGTGTTGAACTCGGTAGGGAGGACCGCGGTTCGATTCCCCGCAATTACGATCAGAGGGGTTTGAAACTACTTGATGTCAGAACTGACACCCGGACCAAATTAAACTGGTGGCTTCTTATTAATCCTTCCTAGTGAGCTCAATTGGTAAGAGATTTCAAAATATAGACAATTGACAAAATTATGCTTATGTGTTCATTTTATTCAATACATATTTGTTATTATTGAATATATACTTAATTGGATTGATTATCCATTAGTTCCTTTTATTTTTTCAATTTTTAAGATTTTCACAAGCATATTTTTATTTTTATAACAATTTAATACATGACAATTTTATTGGGGAGACCAGATCCTCTACGATGAATGGATAGTCTAACTACAATAGAGGGTGTGCAAAGAAATGATAGAGTTAGTAAGATCAAAAGTGACACGAGTCCCATATTGCTGAAAGCTACCTAGAATCGAAAATGGACCTTCCGACGGCCCAAAAGCAAAGCAAAAAGTTCCATTATTATCCACCGCATACAAATAACTCTCCTTCGGCAATAACCACATTTTCCCGTCGTTCACTTCAAACCCCATCATCGGCAACTCTATCGTATTCTTAGTCGTCAAACTATAACATGTGTCAAATGGATACAACGCCTTTGCACGTTCCAAATGTTGAGTCTTCGCCACAAAAGCATCGCGTACTGCATTATAAGCCTGAGTCTCCAACCGGGTTATAATAGTCCCCGTACTCACAATCATTCCCCCATTTCCATATGGATCAATCGTGAACGTTGAATTAGGAATGGTGATCCTTTCACTCCCCACGCTAACCCCAGTGAAACCCACATAGTATAAACTCTCCATCTTAGGGTTTTTCAACAACTTAGCTTTAAATGAATTATCATTATTATATGATGATGATGATGGGGAGTTGAATTCCAAAGTCGCCGATGAGTATACCCAATTACGATCCACCAAACAATATGACATTGATGATACATTGATACGAGATAGGAACGAGAAAGGCCCGCGACCCAGCCCAAATGTTCCGGCAGAGCCCACAAATGCACCTTTGTTTGAATGACCACAACCTAATGAAACCCTATTGACCCATCCAGAGCTTTCAAACGATATCGTTTCATTTACGAAAATACCGGCAGTATATGAATCGTCGTTGTAGCTAATTTTGTATTTACAATACCCGTCAACACTACAAGAAGAATTTTTAAGTAGATTACAACGTTTTGTCTCGCATGAAATTAGGGTGTAAGAAGAGGACAATGATGGGTCAAAAATTGAATCGGGTTGTTCATAACAATGTAAACATGGCTGACATTGAAGCCAAGTCACATCAGTTTCAATGTCGAAAATCATGTAGAAGAATTGTGGTGGTCGTCCCACTCCAATTTTTACTATGTAATCATTGGTTCCATGTGTTATGCCGGTAAAAACATCCCCCGATAAAAACTCTGGCTGGATCTTTGATCGGATTCGACTAACTCGGGTTGAGTCATGTTTGAGTCGAGTTAGGACTAAACTGCGATAGTCCAGCTTGTGTTGAGGATGAGCAGTAAAGAGAGATTCAATTGGGTATAATTTGAGCTTAAAGGAAGAAGAAGAAGATAATGATGAAAATTGTGTTTCTTCTTCTTCTTGATGATGAAAGGGGAGGACTTGACGGATTTGATGAATTGCGGATGTGACGTTGAAAATAGAGGTTGTGAATTCAGAGGAGGAAGTAGCATTACTAGTATGATGAAAAGGAGTAGTAAGCGAGAAAAAAAGTGAGAGACTCATGAGGAATGGAAAAATAAACAATTGGTTCATAATTAGAGCCATGATTCTATTCTGATATTCCTAGGAGCTCTTGAAATTTGTGATAGAAATCAAATAATTTTGATATAAGCATCCAACCACATTAAATAAAAAGTTTGATATTTTACTCAATATAACAATTTCGATATACACCCGGAAAAAGTAGAAAGAATTTTTAAATAATATATATTTTAAAATAATTAAATAAAATATATTTTTGTGTGTATCCTGTAAATTGAGAAGGATAAATATATGACTTCAACATTAGAATAGATTATTACTATTAATTATATATTTAATAACAAATTATTAATGATACATTTGCATATCTATAAATATTCAATATATAGATCATTTTGATATCACCTTATTTAATAGTTAAAATTAAATATTTTCAATAACATAAATATTTCCACTAATTTCTTGTGTAGGTTTTTTACATATGTAGGAAAGTTTAGGTGAGTTGTGTCTTAAGAGCTCATTAGAATTAAAACAAATCTCAAGGCTCAAAAAGTGCTAATATAGATGGTTAAATATTATTTACCAATGAATATTTTATCTTGATAACGTAAGTTGAACTCTTGTCTTTATTACAAGATATGAATCAACTTATTATCAATATATATTTGTCTTTTTGTGTGTAGGTTTTTGTCTTGTAGTGAGCACTAATTAACACTTCATGTTTAACAAAATACTATAGAAAAATATCCAAAAAGTCAAATGTTTTTAGTCTAAATCTTGAACAAAATACGTTTGACTTTTGTTAAATCTTTTTGAGTTAACGTGTTATGCACAGACTTAAATGTTGCATTTAATTTTCTAAAAGATAAAGGATTAAACAAGACAATAAAAATTCATATAATATTTAAAGCAGAACACATGATAAATGATCATATATATATATATGGGGAGAGATCAAATTACACCGGTATAACATTTTAGTAATGTTACACCGCTCAATAACGCTTCAACGAATACAAATTTTACAAAATTCACCGTTGGATTGAAAATTTATATCGTATAGATCATTCATGTTCAATTCTATAAAAATCTAAAATCATTTGATATGTTATTGAGATTGATCAAGCTTAACGGTTTTCAATAAAAACACATAAAGCGTTAATCTTGATCGGTCTCAATAACATATCAAACGATTTTAGATTTTTGTAGAATTGAACATGGATGATCTAAATGATATAAAATTTCAATCCAACGGTGAATTTTGTAAAAAAATTATTCGTTGAAGCGTTATTGAGCGGTGTAACATTACTCAAATGTTACACCGGTGTAATTTGATCCCTCCCTTATATATATATATTCTTTTGTTTTCACCACCATTATCCGGCCCACTGAATCGCCTAATCTGGTTCCGAGGTCAGTTCTGGCATCAAGTGGTTCCAGCCTGACAGTCTCTTCCCGATCACAGTTACTGAGGATCGAACTATGGTCCTCCTTACCAAATTCAGCGGTGATCGCCACCGAACCAACTAACGATTAATATATAATAATTTAATCACACTAAGATCATTTCGAAAAATATTTTATACTGTTCATGATTTAAAAAAGAAAAGTTTGATAAAAAAAATTAAAAAATAGAGAAAGTAAGTTTTCCCCTCTCCTCCAAAAACCAACTGGAAAACAAAATTTGTTTTATACATATTTTTCTGTCATGTGTTCTAACACTTGCCTATTATAAATCCAACGAGACCGCGAACAAAATTATACAATACTATTATCCAAATCGGGTGTGACTAAAAAATCAAAATAAAAGCCCCCAAAAGGCTTTTTTTTTTTTTTTTTGTGATTCTGGTTGTCATTTGTGGCAAAAGTTAATATGCATAAGGGGATGTTTATGCATGGTGCATAAGCCCAGAATTACTCGCGCGCCCCCCAGCCCCCCCAAAGGCTCGCTATCCCCACCCCCTTTCTGCTGATGCACACGTTTTGTTTTTATTTTTAGCCCACTAGGCCTGAAAGCCCATATTGCTACGCGCGCCCCCCAACTGTTACGCCCTCCCCACAATTGCTACGCGCCCCCCCCCCATTTTCTAGCCCCCCAATTTCTAGCGCACCCCCCAGGTTTTTTTTTTTTTTTTAGATTTCTAGCGCACCCCTCAGAGTCGAATTTGAACGGCAATGAAGAACGTATGAATTAGAATCGAATTGGGTAGCTTGGTTTTTCTTTTTGTGATGAGGTTTTTTTTAGTGATAAAATATTTGTGTTTTTGCTGAATGGAGACAAAGTAGAGTGATTAATTTTTATTTTTTTTTATAATTGTTGAGTGATTATTGGTTAGAGAATCTTGAGATGTTAATTTGGTTCAGTAATAGTAATAATAATGAAGGAATATTATTTCAATAATACAATAAATTCAATATTAAAAACACAATATTGATTTCAATAAACACATAAAACCATTTTATAATACAAATGGTTTCACTTTTTAACTCTCTGAAACCATTTAACCAGCATAATGGTTTCCAGGATTTTTAAAACCATAAAAACACAATATTGATTTCAATAAACACATAAAACCATTTTATAATACAAATGGTTTCACTTTTTAACTCTCTGAAACCATTTAATCAGCATAATGGTTTCCAGGATTTTTAAAACCATAAAAACACAATATTGATTTCAATAAACACATAAAACCAATTTATAATACAAATGGTTTCACTTTTTAACTCTCTGAAACCATTTAACCAGCACAATGGTTTTCAGAATAATTGTAACGAAAATTCACTGTTCATCTTCTCTTACGCGAAACAGTGAAAACGTGATCACTGTTCATCCGCGATCACTGTTCATCTTCTTCACCTTCTCTCACGAACTCACACCTTCTCTCACGAACTCCGATTCCAATTCATCTCAGAAATTGCAAAACTCCGATTCCGATTCTGATTCATCTCAGAAATTGCAATTCGTTCTCGTTTTCGTTTGATTCAAGAGAATCAATTTGTAAGATTCCGATTGGAAAACGAAGATAGCGAGAGCGAAGAAGATTGAAGAGCTTGCAGCGGTTACAGCGATGATGGTTTGACATGATTTTAGTTTAAAACTATCTACTAAAATAATTAACCATACATAATACTCTGAAATTTATCTCTAATCAATAAAATAAAATAAAATTCAACCAATCAAAATTAAAAGCGTGATAAAAAAAATCTGAGGGGTGCGCTAGAAATCTAAAATCTGGGAGGGTGCGCTAGAAATTGGGGGGCTAGAAATTGGGGTGCTAGAAAATGGGGGGGGGGGGGCGCGTAGCAATTGGGGGGAGGGCGTAGCAGTTGGGGGGCGCGCGTAGCAATATGGGGGGCACGCTAGAAATTGGGGGCTAGAAAATGGGGGGGCGCGTAGCAGTTGGGGGGGCGCGCATAGCAATTATGCACGGTGCATAAGCTTGGGCTTATGCACCTTAACCGGACCCGTCATTTGTGTCATGCCGATGAATATATATTTAATATATTTGATATTTATCCTATATCTTACATAAAATAATCAAATTTTTTGTTACTATACATGAAGTTTCCACAATTGTTTGTTGACTAATCTTTGTTGGAAACATGGGAGATACACAAGATGAGTTCTATTCTTTCAACCGATTTTTTTTATATGTAAGAATAAAAATTGAAGTTGTGAACATTTGATTAAAATGTCCAAATTCTACACCATTTGAATCGATCAATTGTTAGTATAAAATCAATCAAACGGAAGCATGGTTTAACTCTACAAATTTGTACGTGTCTTAAAAATCAATCAAAGGGTAATTCGCATGTACATTTGTGCTCCTACAAATATACATACAACCTTCTCACAATAATCTCTATTTAAATTTTAATATATTTTTTGTCCCATACATTTTCGCTATTTGCATGATTAGTTCTTGTTGTCGAGTTCTAATAAGGTGAACAGTCAGTTCGGTACACCGGTACATATCCACATAATATGTGTACCAAAAGTAGGAATATGTGATAACTCTTTTGCATAGAGAAGTCCAAAACTGGCAACTATCAAATAAATAAGTCCATGATATCAATATGCTCTAATTAAGATAAGAAAATACAAATTTCTTGACATCTCTCTTTTGTCTAGTTTGCACTCTTTTTCATTAGACTTCTATTTTAATTGTACCCGCATATGTGACTCAGTAATAATGCCAATACATTGCATACATGAAATCACAATCAATTATTATTATAACATTTTACTTAAGTGACTGCGAAGTCACGCTTTTATGTGGAAATTAATGTTCTCTCAAGTTGTTTAAAACATATAATAATCTTTATAAATGCCACTCTCCACACCAACAATTCTTATCATAGAAACATTAAAACTAATTCCTTAGTTATTTCCTAATCAGCAGCAATGTCACTAAAATCACAAATCTCAATCCTGTCCTTAATCTTATTAGCACTAGCAAATGGTTTAAATGCTGGCAAGATTGTAATCTATTGGGGCCAAAATGGCAATGAAGGCACATTAGCTGAAACTTGTGCCACAAGAAACTATGAATATGTGATCATGGCTTTCTTACCAACCTTTGTCCCAACTCAAACTCCAATGATTAACCTAGCTGGTCATTGTGATCCAAAGAGTACTAATGGTTGCATTGCCCTATCCTCTGACATCAAATTTTGTCAATCCAAAGGCATCAAAGTATTGCTCTCTTTAAGAGGAGACAAAGGTAGCTACCCACTTGAATCCACACAACAAGCAAGCCTTGTAGCTACTTACCTTTGGAATAACTTCTTAGGCGGAAACTCGACATCTCGCCCTCTCGGCCCTGCTATTCTGGATGGCATCGATTTTGATATCGAAGGAGGTTCGACTAACCAACACTGGAGTGATCTTGCTAGGTTCCTTAAAGGGTATAATGGGAAAAAAATTTACATAACTGCAGCTCCCCAGTGTCCATTTCCTGATGCTTGGTTAGGAAATGCACTTACAACAGGACTTTTTGATTATGTTTGGGTACAATTCTATAATAATCCTTCTTGTCAATACATTTCCGGAGAAATTAGTACTTTTGAAGATGCATGGAAGAAGTGGACATTAGATATACCCGTTAAGAAGATATTTTTAGGGCTACCGGCTTCGCTAGAGGCGGCCGGGAGTGGATTTATACCTATTGATAATCTTACTTCAATTGTGCTTCCAACTATTAAGGGCTCTGATAAATATGGTGGTGTTATGTTGTGGTCTAGGTACTATGATGTTCTTAGTGGTTATAGTACTTCCATTAAGAGCTATGTTTGAAATCTAGTTACTTGTTAATGTTGTGAATGTGAATTATATGTGTATATAGTTCAGGATGTAACTTTATTTGTATTTCCATTATGTATTAAAAATTCGTTATTTAGCGATCGATTTAGTAATCAAAATATTTGTCTTTGTTACAACTGATTATTCAGAAAATGGTTAATGTTAGCAACTGATTTAGAAACCAATTTGACATTTTCAGTCTCTAAACCAATATCTATGTTATCTACTAATCTATACGTCCTCCATGTTTTTTCCAAGTATAGTTTTGCTAAACCAATTTTTTTTTTTACAGAAAACAAACTTATATTTGGTAAAAAAAAAAATTTACAAAAAAACTTTACATTGAATTTGGAATTGTTCAAAATTGATTGAAAATTTGAAATCGATCGCTAAATTATCTAGTTTTAAAAAACAAATTCAAAAATCAATAAATTTTGAATACTAGGGAGCTTCTACGGTACATCTATCAAATTTCAATGTACTGGTACATTAGATCAAATAATTATTAAATTAACGATTATTTTATGAATCAAAACACTATTTGTCAATTATTGTATTCCATAAATGACAATTTCATAAGAAAAAATACGAGTTCAATGTTTTATAAGCATTATGCTAATTTTTTTACATTTTTTCGTAAGGATACATGTTAAGCTATCTAAAAGTAGGAATTTAGCATTTAATGATACAAAATATTTAATATTTAGATGCTTCAATGATACGAATTTTGACCAACCTTAATAGAAATTCATTTACACCACAACTATTTACTAATAGAAGGAGGAGGCTTTAGAGCAATGCTCTTCAAGTATTTGGGAGATTAGTTTAATTAGATGGAAGTGTTTTATTGTTTTAGTTAGTTTTTATTTTTTATAATTGTTTTAGTTAGTTTTGTTAAGCGAAAAAAGGAAAAGTAGATTAAATGAAAAAAGAAGTGCAAATACTCGGTCAAACTACACAAAAGCTTAGAAATTCGTTTTGAGTAAACTGTCAAATATCCCTTGAAATTTTAAAATTCGTCAAATATCCCCTGAAATTTTAAAAAGTCAATCAAATTGCCCCTGGCGTGGACTTGACTGGTAGTGTCAGGGGGCAGTTTGATTGACTTTTTTAAATTTCAGGGGAGGTATTTGCCTATTTCCAAATTTCAGGGAGATATTTGACGAATTTTAAAATTTCAGGGGTATTTGACAGTTTACTCAATTAGTTTTACAAACAATCAAATCAAACTACAATAAAAGTGGCTTAGAACCAACCCTTAAATGGGAAATAAAAAAATGAAGGAAACACACATTTATAACAAGCACAATCCAACGAACAATATACGGGTGCGAAATCATATTGCCAAAGGTGTTGTGTGTGAATGATCACAAGCATCAAACCAGAGACGAAACCATACGAACCCGTATCTACAAAATAAAAGTATCAATTTAGTCTCAACAAAATATGAAAGTACCAATTTAGTTATGAAGAGTTCAACAAACATGGAAAATACAAATTAAAGAAGAGTTAAAAATGTACATACTTTTAAATTTGTAGAGACCAAATCATCCAAAAAAATTGTTGACAAATATATGATCACCGAACTACTTAAAAAAAATGCTAGAATTTTTTATAAGAGGAAAAAATGTTTAATTAAAAGTGATAGAAGAATTTGAATAGTATGATAGAGATCTTGAGTTCGATGTTCAACTTTATTGTAAATAAAATAAAATAAATAAAAAATTAATAGAAAATTATGGATGATGTATTGAGAATGAGAACTGTTTGGCCCGCAACTTTACTAGGTTGGAATAAACCAATTCACCCCACACTTAATTTGACCATATACCTATTCCAATCTAACTAAGTACGTGGAACCGTCCTACCCCAATCACCCATCATAAAGACTATGTCAACACAAATTGACATGCACACCTCACAACGGTACAATTGACCTAGTGGCCAAATATTTGTCTTCATGCATCCAAAATTCTTCTAAAAAGATATTTATGCATGGATATGCTGCAGTAATAAATGCACGCAGTTACACGCTGTAATCGATCTAGGTCATTGATTTATCATCGGACGGTTTATATTACATATACATTAAAATAATCCTGACCATTGATTGACATCCAACGGCTGCTGCTGTAACTGCGTCAACGCAGTTACAGCAGGAAATCTGCTTCCTTTATGCTACTACTATGTATCAGATTCTCCACTATGACTGGATAGTCAAAAGTGGGATATGTTCTTATTATGAAAAAAAAAGGGAAAAAAACCACAAAATCATGCATCCTCCAAAACTTCTACATATTAACTCTTAAACACACTAAATAATTTATCCACTAATTAACATCCATACTTTATTATTTTCACCTTTTTTTCCATACAATTCGTACATAAAACAATTGTTTTTCACTAATTAATTAGTTAAGTTATTATTTTATATTTTTAACAATTGTTTTTCACTAATTAAATAGTTAAGTTATTATTTTTTATATTTTTAACAATTGTTTTTTACTAATTAACACGCTATTCTATTAAATAATAATATTATTTACTAGCTGTCTTGGTTTTGTACAAGAATTAAAGGAAAAAAAACAACTAATTGTGTTGTTTAAATAATAATATAAAACAAATTTAGAAAAACTCTATAACGATGGCTTCATGGTCAGAACAATTAACATTCTATAATCATATCTTTTTCCCTCATGTGTTATAATCATATCGTTATATAAATATTGTTTAAAGCCAACGAAAATTTGTCGTGCAAGAATAATATCGACCAATAATACATAAGAAAAGTCTTATTATATGAAACTAATTTACCACATTAATTGATAACAATATAAATATCTAGAGCAACTTCTTTTGACCCTTTTAAGGAGATTAAGGAGAGATGGTATGCTTATCAAACCAAAAAAAAGGAGAGATGGTATGTACATACAATATCCTTCACTTGACGTTGTACATATGCTATAAGGGGAGTTGGGATCTCACCGTTGATAAGGACTTTTTTTTTTACAAATAAAAACAATATTCATTCATTCAAATTGTTAGATTACATCAATCAAAATCATTACATATTCAAAATCGCTAAAAACTAAAAAAGATGAATATGCGAACAAGCTCACAACATCCAAGTTAATAGCATAAAATGACTTTAGCTTTAAGCCTACAATTGATATGACGAAATACAAATGTTCGGAGTAGTCATGCCCCCGGATCTGCAACGTTGAAGACGCTTGAGTCACTGAATCTATATTGGATATAGATCGAAACAAATCTGCAAATCTAAACAAAAGAAACACCGTACAAAGATGAGACTCAAAAAAACACCGTACAAGACAAGACTCAAAACAAACACTATGTATTTAAGTAAAAACGTAATTTAAAAAAGGATCAATAGGGGTGATTTTGGATCAAAATTGATCATAAACCACCCTTCTCTAATGGATGGACAAGAAAATGAGCAAGAAAAATTAGGATTTTTTGAGCTGCGGCTAAGAAATTAAAAGAGGCGAGACCATTGATAAGGACTTAAATACCACTTGTTTTTGGCTTGGAACGTCAGGCGATATATGATATATAATATATAATATATTTATAATAAATAAGTTTTTATTATTTATAAATTTATTTTAATTATGTAAAAAAAATTATATATTACTTCCTACACAACTCTAATGGCAGAGCAATTGAAAAACTAATGGAAACAATCTTCTGTATACACAAGAAAAATCACGCGAATTAGACAAAATACCTCTAGAAGCTAATGTTGTCCTCGTCAGTAATTTCTCTAATTATAATCTCCACCCAAAAATATCTGCTTTCTACTTAATATTATTCTTCTAAAGTTTCTTAACAGCCGCCAAAACATTCGAATGAATAACATCTAAATTGTCTAGCTTGCTTTAATAGAACATTATAACAAAAATTGACAGAAAAATTAATTTCATTCAAATTGTCTATTAGCACTGTTCGAATTCAAACAAACATCAGTTAATAGTACATGTAGCTTTGACAATTGTTGCCCTTCCTGAAATCTCAAAATATCATGTCATTCCCAATTCCAAATTGGGCCTTCAGAACTATTTTTCAATCTCCGCAATCATCACTTCCTGACACACCTCCTTAGCAAATAATAAATAGATGATTATATAAAAGATTAATTTGTTTTTTTTTTTTTACGAAAAAAGATTAATTTGTTGGTGTGTTGTCTTTCAACTCAACTTTTTCTATATTTTTTTTTGGACATAGTTGAACACGACTTAATAAATTTGTAAATATAGTAATTTATATTGAGCGCTGTCATTGTACCGTTATTATTATTATTATTATTTATCCACCAAAAGATGAATCATGAATTGAATTTTATAGACAAATCAGCTGGATTAAGGGGACCCATAAAGCAAAAAATGCTGGAAGTTGAGGTGCATATATAGGAGACTTTGTCGACGAGAACGTGTAATCCAATTATTTCTTCTTAACTTTCAATTCTTTCCAAGGGGAACAATATTGGTATACACCTTTTGAGGATGGAGTAATACCTTCAAAATATAATAAGTGAAAATTCTTTCCAAATGGAATGTACTCTTGTCCTTATTTTTCTTAACTACCAAAAGCGAATTTTCTGATCACAGCCCACTCCCACTTTTAACACCTGCTTAGTAAATAATAATTTCATTGGGTAATATTTTATTTTTAAAATAGATTGTATTTCACCGATCGTTAGTTAGTTTAGTGGTGATTGACGCTAAATTCGGTAGGAGAAATACATTTTGATTCCCCGCAACTGCAATTGGAAGGGGCTGAAACAACTTTTGATGTCAGAACTGACTTCGAACCAGATTTAACTGGTGGTAAAAGAAAAAATAAAATAAAATTGTATTTGCATATAGGTGTTGGCTTTTCCGTGAAGTATAACTTGATACCATAAATAAGGTAAATTCTAATATGGACCACTTCATCAAGTGGTTTATGGTGGACCAATCATGAATAACATTATAACGAATACAAATTTTACAAAATTCACCGTTGGATTGAAAGTTTATATCATATAGATCAACCATAGAAAAATTGAAAATAATTTGATATGTTATTGAGACACATCAAAATTAACGGTTTATTAAATAACATAAATCTTGATGGGTCTCAATAACATATCAAATGATTTTCAAAAAATTTTAAAAAATTTATGGATGATCTATACAATATAAACTTTCAGTCCAACAGTAAATTTCGTAAAATTCATATTCGGTAGATCATTTGTCCACAGTGGACCACTTGTGAAGGTGGTCCACCGTAACATTAGCCCAAATAAGATACCTTTTTTATAGTAAACATGTTAGCAACGACTCTTGTTTTGTATTTATTTTTCAATGTTGACGAGTGTATCATTCATGATCATAAACATCAATTTATAGAAAGGACCCTGCTCCACTAGGCAACACTACTACAACTACAAGTGCTTAGGTTAGTATGAACATGATTGACACAAGAAAAAGAATTTGAATTTTTTTTTTTCAAAATCTTTTTAAGTTAAAAACAGCAGGTAAAAAAGACCAAGTATAAAATGGATAGAGAAAGATAGACTCAAAAGATTTTATATCGGTTCACCATTTAATCTTAGGGCTACGCTCAATTGACACCTCTAAAATATGCATAATTTTAATAATAATTTTACTTAATAAATTTTGTTTATCAGTCAAGTTTCATTTCCTTTGTTTTGCATTTATAGGTCTAAATGCATGAACAAGTGGAAAAGTGTCTAATTTATGCTTATTTTGATGACTTATTGGCTAAGCATTATTTTTATGACAAAGGGAATGCTTCCGTAATGAAGGATAAGTGGAAATTGAATGTCAAAAAAATTAAAATCGTGTATATAATGGCCATTTTGGTCGTTAACATTTTCTTTAAGGATGAAAAAACCAAAGATTAAAGGTCAGCAGGCTTGCAACTCCGTCAATGAATCCCTTTAGGGTGTTGCAGTTCTATCAGAAGTCAGAACCCTATTTGTTAAAAAAAAAAGATTATTTACCAAATTTAAATATGGAAAAAAAAATGTTTCTATAAAGATTCAAACTATTTTTACAATAATATTTTCTAATCATCTGTCAAGTCTATCTCAACTAATAATGCTGATATTTTTAAACAATTTAGGAGTAAACTTCATAAACGATTTTTTTGACAGACGTTTATAAATGATGTGACTAATAAAATACACATTTGTGAATTTATTTGTAATTTTAATACTGTCAAGAATTTGTTATACCACTCTTTGCTCCACCATTCTCCGCTTTGGGGAATATTTTTCCTCCATCCCCATCCCCGCGGATCCCCACACTTTTCGCGGAGATCTATCAACCTTTAAAAAGTATCAAATTTCTATTATTTTCAATCAATAGTTGTAAAAAAAATTAATAAAGTTTAATTATAAAATAAATAAAAAATTAATATATATATATATATGGGAAAGGATCAAATTACACCGGTGTAACATTTGAGTAATGTTACACCGCTCAATAACGCTTTAACGAATACAAATTTTACAAAATCCACTGTTGGATTGAAAGTTTATATCGTATAGATCATTCATGTTCAATTCTATAAAAATCTAAAATCGTTTGATATGTTATTGAGATTTATCAAGATTAACGGTATTCAATAAAAACGCATAAACCATTAATCTTGATTGGTCTCAAAAACATATCAAACGATTTTAGATTTTTGTAAAATTGAACATGGATGATCTATACGATATAAGTTTTCAATCCAACGGTGAATTTCGTAAAATTTGTATTCGTTAAAGCGTTATTGAGCGGTGTAACATTACTCAAATGTTACACCGGTGTAATTTAATCCCTCCCCTATATATATATATATATATAAACAAATGTATACACATATCGTGTAACAATATAATTAAAAAAAAATTATCAAGTACTTAAATACACATTATAAATGTTATTTTAATAAAAATTTTGTGGACGGAGTCTCCGCGGGGCGGGGGATAAAATCTTGTTCCCATCCCCAAACCTCTTTCGGGGAAACTTTCTCCTCCATCGCCACAGAAAAAACTCCCATCTTCAAATCCCCAAACGAGGCAATCCATGTGAGAATCCTCATTTACGGTTGAAATTGACATCCCTATTCTATAAATTGATGATAAAAGTCACAAAGTAAACTGTCAAATACCCCCTGAAATTTTAAAATAGGTAAATACACCCCTGAAATTTTAAAAAGTTAATCAAATTGTCCCCTGACACTACCAGTCAGAGTCCACGACAGGGGGCAATTTGGTTGACTTTTTAAAATTTCAAAGGAATATTTGCCTATTTCCAAATTTCAGAGGGATATTTAACGAATTTTAAAATTTCAGATGAGTATTTGACGGTTTACTAAAAAAGCCACGTATAAAAGATGTTTTGCAACTTTACATGTGTTTTCAATGAAAAAAATAAAATAAAAGAACTTTACATGTGTGTGGTTCAGGATGAATGGATTAATTTCCACAATACTACTACTGTTTTTGTAATCTAATGACTAAAATACGCTCTAATCTTTCTAATCATTCTAAATTTCTAATGAATCCCTGTCCTACTACTAACCGTTGTTATTTAATGATTGTACTTCTTCGTTTTTAATTATAAAAAAAATCAACTTTTCAGATTTATTAAATAACTAATTTATCTGCTCTATATTATAGACCAAATACATCTTATTGAATGAATATAAAAAGTAGAATTTTTCTTATAAACTAATTTAAAAATTCGTGCATTTGCATGAATCATTGACTTTTATTCGATATTTAAGTTTGTCATTATATTATGATAGAAAATTTATTTCGAATGAAATATTTAAAAATTTGTTATATAATATTGTTAAGATATAAGTAAGACTATTGTACTATTTTTTTGTAAAACTTATCTATACCTATATATATAAAAGATACAAAAGTTTTAGTGTCGACTTTTCATAATACAGAAAATACCCTTGATTTTTTTTAGTAGCAACAAAAATCTTTTAATAGCAAACTCACCATAACATAAGTCACATTTTTTTAGCAACAAAATCTTTTATTAAAAAATTCACCATAACATAAGACATTTTTTTTTTACATAAGTTAGACACATGGCAGGCGCGAAACACGTCTGTCTGGCTCGCTAATTAAATGAATAAATTTAATTATAATTATCAATCATTAATTATCGAATTTTTTATGTATCCGCCACAAATAGAGCTGTCAAAAAGGGCCGGGCTATCAGGCCGGCCCATTAACCCTATCCTTTTACATGGGCCGGGCTTCATAAAAAGGGGTCGGACCTTATCGGACTAGACCTTATCGGGTCAGGCTTTTTCATGGGCCGTCATGGGGCGGCCCACATGCTTTTGGGCCAGCCCCTTAAAGAATTAAAAAAATTATTTAAAAAAATTCTATAATCTTTTTATTGTTATATTTTGGTCTTATTTTTATGCATAAATTCATATATAATTTTTTTTATTATTTTTGTTGTTTTATTATTATTATTTGTGGTTTGTTGTTATTTATAATCTGTTTTATTCCTATTTTTAAGCATATCATCTTTTTATATTTTTTTTTTTTACTTTTTTTTTTTGTAAAATTACAACGAAGGATATGAAACTTGGAATATGGTTATTTTAAGCCCATCATCTTTTTATTGTATTTATTTTATATTATTTCTATATTCTTTTTTTTTTACTTAAATTACAATGGATGAATGAAAGATATAAATCTTGAAACCCACTTGGGGTTGGTCGAGTGGTGTTGGCTTGGGCCATTGGAGTATGCACCTCTCAAGGTCTCAGGTTCGATTCCCACTGGTGCCAATTTCGGTGGGCTAAGTCCATACAGAGCAAAAAAACTCTGGCTTTAAATGGGGCCCCCGCAAGTGGGCGGTGGGATTGGTCCCCTTGGATTAGTCGGTCCTAAGGCCGGATACCAAGTTTTCAAAAAAAAAATATATATATAAAACTTGAATTTTTTTTTTTGGCAGTAATAATAATAATATGACAAAAAACTTATTGGATTAGAATGAGATTATTGTTTCGAAATTTGTGTGTTTGTTTGATGAGGATAAAGAGGAATATATTGTTGTTTGGGAGATTATGTGAGAAAATATAGGATACGAATTACCTTCATGAAGATTTAGATGAGAAATATAACATAAATTTAGTAGAATGTTTTTTTTTTCAAAAAAAAATACTATGAAAATTAGTGGGCCGGCCCATCGGACCATGTAGGCTTTTGCTTATCGGGCCGGACCATGAAGTTGACGGGCCGGGCTGGGCCGGTCCTTTGACAACTCTAGTCACAAATAATAGTTCCGTGTATATTTTTTAATAAAAAAAATTAGAAATTTGATTATGAATATTTAGGATAATTTAGTAAATTTGATAGTAATTAAATTTATTGTATTATTATTATTAATAGTTTTTTTTAATGAGATTATTATTATTAATAGTTTTTTTTTACTAAGCAAATTAATAGTTAATACTGTAGTATATTGTTTATTTATTTTTTTATGAAAAATAATGTTTATATTTATATTTCTATATTCCTAATTTAATTTATGCATATTGATTTTTTTTTCTTTCTATAATTTCTGTTTTGTTGCTATTTTTATGATTATAGATTGTTCTATTTTGTTCCAATCTATAACTTGTTTTGTTTTTATTTTTAATTATATCATCTTTTTTTTATTTATCTTACATTATTCCTATATACTTTTTTTTTAGTGAAATTACAATGAATGATATACAATTTGTAATGTGATCGAAAATAATAAGATAAATTAGTCACTTTTGTGGTAATCAATTTTAATATATTAGTAATAGGAAATTTGTAACGTGGTTAAAAATAATAGGAATAAATTAGTAACTTTGGTGGCAATCAATTTTAATATATCAGTAATAGGACTCATGTAACATTATTTAGTCTCTTTTAGCACATCTTGTGTTTAAGAGATTTTTATATATTTATTTCATTTTGGTTTTTTTTTAAAAAAAATATCAGTAATAGATAAGTATAGAGAGAATATTATTTTGAATTTGAATAAAACAAAAGGAAAAAAAATTTAATTAATATATTAACGATGCTTTCTCTCTCCCTTCCCTCCCTCCTAATAAAATCAAAATCTAAACAGCGGAGACCGCAACAACACTCTCTCTCTCTCCACAAACCCACATGTTAAGCGGCGTCACTCACATTACTTAACGCGTTCTCTCTAAAAATATCTTCCTTCAGTTTCGATTCTATCCAAAGCTATAACACCCTGCATCGCAACCCTATTATCACTAACCTGCATCCACACCCCATTTTCACCGCTAAACCCAAATTTTGTATTATTTCATTTCAACCAATCATATTTCATTTTCTCTTCCTTATAGCCACGAAATTGCCGCTGTTTAACACCGTGGCTTCGTTGTTAAGTCTAAAAATCGATACTTTTATTTTTATATATATTTTTGTTTGCTTATTATAAGTCTTCCATTCATTCATTCATTCAAAATCTATAACCAAAAGACACATTATAGAGAGAGAAAATTAAAAATAAAAGGGTCATTTCATTTCATTTCATTAGATCTCTGCAAAACAAAGGCATTTTTCAAGGACCCTTTTTGGTTGTTAGTCTTTCATAACAACCATTAAAGGGATTTCCTTGTTTTCATAAATTTGTTTACATTGTTGCAGGATCTGATTTTGATTACAGATTCAGATACCCTTTTGTGAGTTTTGTATTTTTCTCATCTTATTTTCATTTGGGTTTTCGTTTTTTTTTTTGTCGGTGTTGGCATTACCATGGAGGTTGATAAGAAGAAATACATAACATCTGATGAACTGAAAAAGCATGACAAAAAAGGGGATCTATGGATCTCAATTCAGGGTAAGGTTTATAATGTTTCAGATTGGGGTAAAGATCATCCTGGTGGAGAAGTTGTTTTGTTGAATCTTGCTGGTCAGGATGTAACTGATGCATTCATTGCATATCATCCTGGTACAGCATGGAAACATCTTGATCAGTTTTTCACTGGCTATTATCTTGAAGATTTTAAGGTATCTGAGGTTTCTAAAGATTATAGGAGACTTGTTTCTGAGTTTGTCAAAATGGGTTTGTTTGAAAAGAAAGAACATGTTGCTTTATTCACATTAACATCTGTTGCTATTATGTTTTCTCTTGTTGTTTATGGTGTTGTTGGTTGCACAAGTATTTGGGCTCATTTAGCTTCTGGTATGTTGTTGGGTTTGCTTTGGATGCAAAGTACTTATGTTGGTCATGATTCTGGTCACTACGAGGTTATGTCCAGTCCAGGTTATAACAAATTAGCACAAATCATTTGTGGTAATTGTTTAACTGGTATAAGCATTGCTTGGTGGAAATGGACTCATAATGCTCATCATATTGCCTGTAATAGTCTTGATTATGATCCTGATTTGCAGCATATACCTGTTTTCGCTGTCTCATCGCGATTATTTGGTTCAATCAAATCTTATTTCTATGATAGACAGTTAAAGTTTGATGCTTTGTCAAGGTTTCTTATCAGTTATCAGCATATTACTTTTTACCCTGTCTTGTGTTTTGCAAGGCTTAACTTGTACCTTCAAACATTTTTGCTCTTGTTCTCGACAAGGCGAAATGTTCCCGACAGACTTTACAACATCATGGGAATCCTTGTGTTTTGGACTTGGTTCCCTCTTTTATTGTCATGCCTCCCAAGTTGGTCAGAAAGGCTCATGTATGTTCTTGCTTGCTTTGTTGTTTGTTCCATCCAACATCTTCAATTCTGTTTGAACCATTTCGCTGCAAACGTGTATGTCGGTCCCCCGAGTGGAAATGATTGGTTTGAGAAACAAACAGCTGGAACATTGGATATCTCTTGTTCAAAATGGATGGATTGGTTCTTTGGTGGGTTGCAATTTCAGCTTGAACATCATTTGTTTCCAAGGCTTCCAAGGGCTCAATTGAGGAAAGTTTCACCATTGGTGATTGATCTTTGCAAGAAGCATAATTTGCCTTATAGAAGTTTGACATTTGTTGAAGCAAATCTTTGGACTCTTAAGACTCTTAGGACTGCTGCTTTGCAAGCTAGGGAAATCACCAACTCTTCTCCACAGAACTTGTTATGGGAAGCTTTTAATACTCATGGTTGAGCTTCAGATGATAGCATATGGATTTTGAGTAATGAAGAGAAGATTATGTTATGATCAAGTTTTTTTCTTTTTATTATTATCAAACATCATGTTATTGTCAGGATGTTAAAGTATGTTTTGAATTCAATTTCTCTCTTTTTTTATTAGGTGTTGTGTTGTAATAATTGATGATGTTATGATCACTGTTTATGTGTTCTACCATCTGAACAGAAAAATATTCAGGTTATATTTGCATATTCTTATTATACCTCTTTTCTTTTTATGATTGAGTTTCAAGAATATAAGGTTGTCATTTTTATCTTTTTTGGTATCTGGCCCACTGAGCCACCTAAACTGGTTACAACTTCTCCCTATCGCAGTTGCAAGGGGATTGAATCGTAATCCTCCCTACCAACTCCAGTTAACTAACTTCTCAAACTTGTATCATGTTTCATATTATTTATTGAAAGATAGAAGAAGTTCTTGGTGGACCAAGAGGTGTTAAAAAATCATAGAAACTCCTTCAAAATTTGTAGTGTGTATTCTTTTTCTTCCAATTGGCAGTTATTTGGAAGAATATTTCATTTTGACTTCATCTTGAATGAAAATCATTTCCTCTGTTTCATAGTATTGTAAATTGAATAGAAATAGAAAATGCAAAAGTTAGTTGAACTTTTTAGCCTTCAAATATCGTGATTTAGCAATTTTGGCCCTCCACTTTTACATCGAACAAATTGTGTTCCCTTGTATCGCCCAGAACTTACCATCTGCTGCCCCCAAAGTAACAATCTCATTCTTAAATCTTCTTTTTTGCAAATTTTCTTTCTCTTTTATTTGTAATGAAAGATGGGGATTTTAATGATTCTTCATCTGATATGAGAGGATCCATTCTCTCATACCACCAACATCACAACACCTCTGCATTGATAGTCGGTGCAGCCACAAGCTAATGGCGAACTTGGGAGGACCTTTGGTGTTTAGCTCTGTTTGTCCACGTAGGACAGTGCATTGATCGAGTCAAAGTTGACTACGACTTGTAAAAAGGAAATGACGTTGATTTTTTTTTTTTTTTTTAGACTCAATTTGCTTGTTTTAAATGCGAAAGATCAAAATTGTTAAATTACAATACTTTGAAGGTAAAAAAAAATGTAATTACGCCACCTTGATGAATTTTTGTACACATATTCAGAGTTTTCCTTCATTATTTATCTAACTAATCTCAACCAACACTAACTAACTTCGTAACCATCCTTTACTAATTTTATCATATTTTCTATAAATATCACCCTATTTAATTGTAACGTTGTAGTGTTGTACACTCAAGGTTGCAATATCACAAAAATCTTCATGTTGAATCCCACTGTCAGTATCATGATAATAAAACAAAATTAATGCGATTCCTCCAAATCTTTGCTATAATAATGTGCAGGTTCCATAATTTTATTTAGGCAAGGTGGCATTGAAGCTTTTACTTGCATGCCTATTCTTTTTATCTTTTTTTCACAAAACATACTTTCTTTTTATTTAGCTTTTTTATCTTTTATTCTACTATCTCACTTTCTTTATGGCTTTTTTAGCAATTCAGTTTCTTTTAAATGTTGACATCTGTTTTGGGCCCCTGCACTAAAAGAGTATTCCGAATCCTTTTTGGGTGTTCATTTCCCGAACTCCTCCGTTTATTTTAGTTTACGTATTTTCTCCGAATTTCTTCAACAAAATTTATAAAAATAGAGATATATAAAAAAAAACTAAAATATAATCTTTTACACAACTTAACATAATAGAAAAATTTGATCACACAAATCGGAACGGTGCCCGTCTAGCCACTAAGTATACTCTAAGAGAAAGACTTGTATAGGTACAAACCCAAATAATATTTTATTTGGGCGCCACACACTAAATCAAAAATTTAAATCAAAACATCAATCAACATCTTTTATTTCTTTTCTCTTTAATTTTTGCTTGTTTATGTGAATGTATCTAATATTTCATATTTAGTTTTGTGCTATTAAAGAATTTTCCATACTCTAATGTGAAATGATATTTACTAAATCTCTAGAGTCATCTTTATTGTTTATGAACTAGTGAACTACCGCTTTGAGTGTATAAAATGAAATGTCATTTTCGTATCTTTTCCTAAGTTAATCTTACACCACCCTCTTTTTTTATTATGGGCCTTACACCACCCTTTTAAGGATTGGAAAAGGTGTTAAGAAATGGGGTTGTAAACTATACACTGACATATCTAAACAACTTTAATAATCACTAATTTTTTAATATCTTTCTTGCGTCTTTATAACCGGTGAAAAAAACTCATTAGACATTGAGGAAAAAATTAATGTTTGTTGCATGAATAGAGAGAAAAAAATATGTTACAAATCTTTAAGCCTCTTTATGCTATGATCGTCTTTATTTCTCTATTTTTTGTTGTACTGGACGTAAGCGCCGGTAAAAACTTTTGCTCGTCCTTTTCAAATTTTCTTCTTTACCTTATACACAATATATTTCATCCCTCATGATAAACAATCTTATGATTTTTGTTTTTCATTACAGGTCGTGGTTATTATTGTTCTGAAAACGTTTGGTGTCATCAAGGTTTGTGTACACATCCTATGAAAGCGATTTGTGCCCCTGATAATCTATGTGTGTGCATGTGAAATAGTTACAGTTAAATTAGTGACTTATTGCATTATATATTAGTTTTTTTTGTGGTTGTTTTTGAATAGTTCTTTTGACGGGCGCAAACCATCCTCTTCTTGGAGCAACCCTAGCCGCCGCCACCGCCGTCGCCGTCCAACCAGTCGCGCCTCCTCTCACACCGAACCCGTCGTGATGTAGCTGTGCATAGAGGTGGTGCGATTGTTTCCCTTGGCCATTTATATTGACAATTTAGTTTGGATATCTTTTTCTGGACCGATCCTTGGTTGGGCGGGATTTCCCTTGTGTGAGAGATTTAGGCGCTTATTTGATTTGGCGGAGAATAAGTCGAGTACAGTGGCTGAAATGTATGCTTTAGGGTGGGAGGCGGGAGGGGCAGCGTGGGTGTGACCGAGACAATTGTAGGTGTGGGAAGAGGAGATGTTGGGGGAGTGTCAGAATTTACTTCACGATCTCTCTTTGCAGGCCTAGGTTCCTGATTTGTGGCAGTGGCAGCCTAATCCGGTTCGCGGTAACTCAGTTAGTGATGCATATCAGCTATTGACTTCTCAGCACACTATTACTTTGGAGGCAGTTGATCAACTTATTTGGCACAAACAGGTTCCCTTGAAGGTTTCTATCTTCGCGTGGAGACTATTGTGAGACAGGTTACCAACAAAATTTAACTTCGTATCCTGCGGCATCATCACTCCAGAAGCTCATTTTTGTGTTTCCTGTGGCGGTGTTGAATTAGCTCATCACTTATTCCTCTCTTGCATCTTTTTTGGTTCTCTTTGGTCGTCAGTATGGTCATGGATTGGTTTCTCGTCGGTGGACTCACAATACTTGTCTCGCCATTTTATTCATTTCACTTTTCCATCAGGTGGTCTTCGTGCGCAACGATCTTTCATACAACTCATTTGACTCTTATGTGTGTGGGTTGTGTGGAGTGGATGAAATCAGAGACTTTTCAGAAACTCGGAGTGTACCCTACCTCAAGTATTAGACAAGGTCAAACTGTATTCCTATCATTGGTTGAAGACAATAAACATTAGTCTAGCTTCAAACTACCATAGTTGGTGGTTGAGCCCGTTTACTTGTTTTGGGATTGATTAGTATTTTTGTTGTTTGTTCGTATTGACATTTTGTAATCTTCTGTAGTTTTTTCCGCACACCTTGTACTGAGAAGATTATTTTAATTAATATATATCTTTCCTTTTTGCTTGTTAAAAAAAATATAAAAACATCAAAGATTAATTTTAATTTTATTTTTATCAAAGACAAAATTATTCGAATTGGTTCCTGTCGTTAATTTTCTTTAACAGAATGCTTACGTGGTGTAGCTAGTCAATAAGGTGATGACACGTGTTTTCTTCAACCATAATTATTGTGCACATTTTCTCACCAAATCTTTCCCTATCTCTCTTCCTCCACCAACTCATTTTTTCTTCTATGGTACGCCACATACGCATTCTGTTAAAAAAAAATTAACAATAATTATGGTGGAAGAAGACACATGTCATCACGTTATTGGCTAGCTACGCCACATAAGCATTCTGTTAAACAAAATTAACGGCAGGGACTAATTTTGATAACCGAAAAAAATGTAGGATTTGTTTTCACCATAAAAAAAAATGTAAGGACTATTCTTAACTATAGGGCAAAATGTAGGGACTAAAAACATATTTAACCCTATTTTTAATATTCGTTCTACGAAAATTTCATTTGTTATTGTCTCACAGATCCCGACACGATCACTTGACACGATACAGACGCGTTAACACTGCTAATGTAAAACCTTATGACATCGACATCACTATATATTTATAAAATGTGTAAATTGAGGATCAAAATATATATACATGTGCATTTAAGTTAAACAAGTTACTTCATTAACATGTTTCAAAATAATATACGATAGTATTAGACCTTTATTTATCCATTAAAAATCGAAAATCTAAAAATATTATAATCAAAATGTATTATTCTCTTTAATCACTCATTGATCAACATTATTGTTTCGACACATCACTAATCCATATAAGGTGAATTCTTCAGTACACATCTTATTTAAATATGTACTGGTACATTGTTGATGTGTACAATTTTGATAGATTCACAAATAGTGTTTATTAATTTTTTTTATATTAAATACTATTTATGTAAATATTAGAAATTTCCACTCCAGCGATGTACCAGTACATATTCAAATAAGATGTGTACCAGAGTGTTCACCTCCTTGTAAATATGTCTGACATGTGTTGTACGAGTGTCTTAAAGGTTTCAGATACATACCGACCTAAGGAGTGTCGAGTTAAGGAAAAAAATATTTTTTTTAGACACATGTCTGAACTATCCAACATGTGTCGTATGAGTTGTTAGAATCAGAGATACAAAAAAGAGAGTGATAATGGATGCTAGGGTTTCATACCTATATATCTTAACAACTCAAAAGGGTTACAAGACAATATATACTATAAAACCTGATGACTAGACTAGTAACTAAGAAACTTAAAAGGCCCAATAGCATAAGCCCGCTAACTTATTATCTAACACGAATGTCATACGAGTGTCGGACACTGCAACACGCCTAATCATAAAGGTGTTTGTGCTTCATAGAATATATGATAATTAAGATAAGGGTTAAATATATTTTTGGTCCCTACAATATTACCAAATTTGGATTTTAGTCCCTATACAAAAAAAAAATGGCATGTTTTGGTCCCTAATGTTAAACCAATGCATATTTTTGAATGATTATTTTCATACATGTTTAGAACATTATAAAAAGTTTCTCGAAAAAAAAACTCAAAATTTGATTTCTAAGTCGAAATTTTTGTCACTTTTGTGTTTATCTTTTGAAATTTTGAAATTTTAAAATTAAAATTTTAAGGATAATTAATCAATTTTTATAATTTTGAAAATTAACAGGGACTAAACCTGCACCTTAAAAAATTTGTATGACTAAAATATGTCACTTTCATTATAGTGACCAAAAAAAAAATTAATAATTTTATAGAAACTAAAAACATATTTAACCCTACCAAGTGATTTTCATATTTGTCCAAGGAAGAAGCCTTGAAATTCATACCCTCGTAAGGGTTTCACATTTTTATCATATTTTCATTATTTAAATACCTTCATATAAGTTTTTTTCTTCATACATGTGAACATTAAAAGCTTAAAACAACATACTCCTATATGTACTTTCATTCAATAAACTAGCTCTGAAACACTCATGGAATTCATTGTTCCTCCTTAGGGGAGACTCTAGGGAGGTGCAAACAGCTCTATAGATAGAGTGGGCCTCCAAATATTTGGAGCCTCGATTTTTTTTAATAATTTTTTTTCCAGGGGTGCAAATAGTAAGTCAGTGTAGTCTTGCAGTGCAAATAGCAAGTCATCAATCTACTTTAACAAGCCTAGCTCACTCAATTAGAACGATGACTTGTTGTTTACACCCTCAGACTACACTTAATTATTGTTGTTTGCACCCCTTAGTTAAATTATTTTTTTATATATTTATTTACAATTTAAATAGAAGTTATAACAATTTACATTTTTTTTATTAAGGATCCATTTTTACGATGAAAGTCGAGCCTCTAATTTAATTAGAACGACCCTGATAATTATTCAGTTTTTCTGGGTTTTTTTTTTTTATCAAATTGCTAATTTATTCTTCTACTTTGCTAATTTGTCTTGTATTTAGAAATTGCTAATTATCTCTTAATTTAATTTTTTGTCGGGTCAACTTCAACATTGTTTATAAATCTGTTTTAACTTCAATGAAGATTATTATTTTTGTTTTTTTTTAATATATTTATTAGGATTCACTTTTACAATTTAAGTCGGGTCTCCAAATAGTCGAGACCGACCCTATTCCTCCTCTTTCTTCTACAACAAAGACTACTCAACAAATCCACAACGTTTTCCTCAGCTTTAGAGGTCACGATACTCACAATAATTTCACGAGCCATCTTTATGCCGCATTAACTCAAGTTCAAGTGAAAACTTACATTGACAAAGAGCTTGAAAGGAGATGAAATATCACCCTCACTTCTAAAGGCAATCAATGATGCAAAATTATCTGTAATTATTTTCTCGGAGAATTATGCTTCTTCTAGTTGGTGTTTGGACGAACTTATAAAAATTCTGGAATGTAAGAAAAATAATGGACAAATTTTAGTACCAATTTTCTAACCCAACGCATGTGAGAAATCAGACAGGTAGCTACGGCCTACGGGCTTGCTTTGGCAGAGCATGAAAAATGTAAAGACATGAATAAGGTCCAAACATGGCGGCTAGCTTTGGCAGAAGCAGCCAATTTCTCTGGCTTGGATAATTGGATTGCTTGGGCACAAGGTAATTGATAATTTAATATTAAACTTAATCACACAAATTTTGCATTAATTAGTATCAAATTCCTATTTGTTTTTATTTTTATTTTATACCAATTCCTATTTGAATTTGTGTATATTGAATAGTTCATGTGCAATCTACTATATAAGAAAAGAAGATACTAATGAAATTCCCAATTTACCTCTTATTCATTTTTTGACACATAATCAATTCAGGGCTAATTTTTGTCTTTATAAAAAAAAGTTAGTAGAAAACTGCTAAAATTTTTTTTCGTAGGATTCGAACCCTTAACCTTTTAGTTACACTTCTTATTACATTTATCACTAAGCCATATAAATTAATTTGTTATATTTTTGGAACCAACATATAATCAATATGAGTTAAATGGCCAATTATAATCACAAAACTCCACTTTATTTGTTACTTCTTTAACGCTTTTTTTCTTTTTATCTAAAAATTCAATTTTTTGTATGTAACCCAAATTCAATTACCTCACTTTATACAAATTCAATTTTTTAGTAAATAAAAATCAATTATTAACTGGGCATCGATATATCCTATACATATTTATTAAATGGGCATCGACCATCTTGCCACGTTTTTGTTAATATAGGTAGATTACACTTTTTTTTCTTTTTACCTACAAATCCAATTTTTTGTATGTAACCCAAATTAAATTACATCACTTTATTTTTATTTATTTTTTAATCCAAATTACCTCTTCTCCCATATTTTTTTTTTCTTTTTATCTACAAATCCATTTTTTTAATTACGTAAAAAAATAAAATATTAATGCTATATTTGTCTACACATATTTTTTTTAATCTTACTTAAAACAAAAATAGTTGTCCTTTTATTTTATGTTTCCGTTTTTTTATTTTTTGAAAAGTTTTATATGAAAAGTTTTCATCAATAAGCCGACAATACTAATTACTTAAAAAGAATAAAATATTAGTGGAAGAACGCCAAGTTGAGGCTAGGACCCGGTGGTATGGCTATACCATGGGCAATGTTTAAAAGGGAATTTTTGGTTAAGTATTTTCCTGTTGATGTGAAGAACAAGAAAGTGGTGGAATTCATGGAACTGAAACAGGGAAATATGACGGTAGCTGACTATGCCGTCAAGTTTGAGACTTTGTGTGTGTTTAGTCCGCATTACAACACTTTTGAAGCGGAGGACGACAAGTGCGTGAAGTTTGAAAGTGGTCTACGTCCAGACATCAAGCATATGATTGGATTTTCACAGATAAGGGATTTTGCGACCCTTGTGAACAAGAGTAGGATCTGTGATGAAGATGGTAGGGCAAATGTGAACTACTACAAAGCTGTGAACGACCGAAAAGGGAAAGGACAAGAGCGCGGAAAACCTTATGACAACCGCGGTAAAGGGAATACAAGTGGTGGTAAGAAGCCGGTGAATGGGAATTGTTACAACTGTGGAGAACGGGGTCATATGTCTTATGATTGCCCGAAGAAGGGAGATAGGTGTAAGAATTGTGGAAAGCTGGGCCACAAGACCGAAGCTTGCAGAGTAAAAGTGGTGTGTTTCAATTGTGGTGAAGAAGGCCACAAGAGTCCGACTTGTAAGAAGCCCAAGAAGGTGATGGGCAAGGTGTTTGCTTTGAGTGGAGAGGATGCTAGCCAAGAGGACAATCTCATTAGAGGTACGTGTTTCATCTATAACACTCCTTTAATTGCGATTATAGATACGGGAGCGATGCATTCTTTTATTTCTTTGGATTGTGCGAAGCGTCTTAGTATTCCTTTAACGAATATGACGGGTAGGATGGAAATAGAAACTCCTGCTAATGGTTCAGTGATTACCCGACAAGTATGTCGTAACTGCCCCGTAACCATTTTTGATAGGCACTTTGGTATGGATTTAGTGTGTATTCCACTTAGTGGTATGGATGTAATTTTTGGTATGAATTGGTTAATCTTCAACCGAATTCATATCAACCGTCGTGAGAAGGCCGTTGTTTTTCCGAAGCCGGAGGAGAACTTGCAATTGATGAACGGGAAAGAAGTATCGGAATCGTTGAAAGAACATGTCGAGATGTTCATGATGTTTGCATCATTGAAACTCGAAGGAGGAGTTAAGATAGAAGAGTTACCGATCATTTGTGAATTCCCAGATGTGTTTCCGGATGATATATCTGACGTGCCTCCAAAGCGAGAGGTAGAGTTTTCTATCGACCTAGTACCTGGAACTAGTCCGATATCGATGGCGCCGTATCGAATGTCAGCGTCTGAGTTGAATGAATTGAAGAAGCAACTTGAAGAGCTGCTTGAGAAGAGGTTTGTTCGACCGAGTGTTTCGCCATGGGGAGCGCCGGTATTGCTTGTGAAGAAGAAAGATGGAAGCATGAGATTATGTATAGACTATCGTCAGTTGAACAAAGTGACGATCAAGAATAAATATCCACTTCCGAGGATAGATGATTTGATGGATCAACTAGTTGGAGCTTGCGTGTTTAGTAAGATCGATTTGAGATCCGGATACCATCAGATTAGAGTGAAGACGGAAGACATACCTAAGACTGCATTCAGGACGAGGTATGGGCACTACGAGTATTCAGTTATGCCGTTTGGTGTGACCAATGCACGCGGAGTTTTCATGGAGTATATGAACCGAATTTTCCATTCATTTTTGGATAAATTCGTAGTGGTGTTCATCGACGACATTTTGATTTACTCGAAATCCGAGGAAGAGCACGAAGAGCACTTGAGGATTGTTTTGCAAGTCTTGAAGGAGAAGAAGTTGTATGCCAAGTTGTCGAAGTGTGAATTTTGGATGAAAGAGGTGAGTTTCCTAGGGCATATAATTTCAAGTGGAGAAATCGCGGTAGATCCTGCGAAGGTTGACGCTGTGTCACAGTGGGGAACGCCGGAATCTATTTCAGAGATTAGAAGTTTCCTTGGTTTAGCCGGTTATTATAGAAGGTTCATCGAAGGTTTTTCGAAGTTGGCTTTACCGTTAACCAAGTTGACGAGGAAAGATCAAGCATTTGTTTGGGATGGTATTTGTGAGAAGAGCTTCCAGGAGCTCAAGAGAAGATTGACTACTGCACCCGTGTTGATTTTACCCGATGCCAAAGAGTCGTTCGTCGTGTATTGCGATGCTTCGAAGTTAGGACTTGGCGGAGTGCTTATGCAAGGGGGTAATGTGGTAGCATATGCTTCAAGGCAACTGAAGGTTCACGAGAGGAACTATCCAACGCATGATTTGGAGTTAGCCGCAGTGGTGTTTGCTTTGAAAGTGTGGAGACACTACTTGTATGGATCGAGGTTTGAAGTGTTTAGTGATCACAAGAGTCTGAAATACTTATTCGAACAGAAGGAGTTGAATATGAGGCAACGAAGATGGCTCGAATTCTTAAAGGACTACGATTTTGATTTGAGTTATCACCCCGGAAAAGCCAATGTGGTGGCCGATGCATTAAGTAGGAAAACTTTGCATATGTCATCATTGATGGTGAAAGAGTTAGAGTTGATTGAAGAATTCCGAGACTTGAGTCTTGTGTGTGAGGTTACTTCTTCAAGTGTGAAGCTTGGAATGTTAAGATTGACGAATCCTTTTCTGGAAGATATTAAAGAACGTCAGAAATCGGATAAGAAATTGATGGAGAAGATGGTACTCATCAATGAAGGCAAGGAGACCAATATCAAGATTGACGAAGGTGGAGTCATGAGATTTCACGGAAGAGTTTGTGTACCGGATGTACCCGAATTGAAAAGAATGATCATGGAAGAAGGTCACAGAAGTGGTTTGAGTATTCATCCTGGAGTAACCAACATGTATCAGGATTTGAGGAAGTTATTTTGGTGGCCGAGAATGAAGAGGCAAATTTCTGAATTTGTTTATTCCTGCTTAACTTGTCAGAAATTGAAGATTGAACATCAGAAGCCGTTTGGTTTGTTGCAACCAATGTTTATACCAGAATGGAAATGGGATAGCATTGCAATGGATTTTGTGGGAGGTTTACCGAAGACCAAGAAAGGTAACGAGGTGATTTGGGTAGTGGTAGATCGTCTGACGAAGTGTGCTCACTTCATTGCTATCAGGAAAGGTACTTTGGTGCCTAAGTTGGCCGAGATTTATGTGGAGCAGATTGTGAAGCTACATGGTATTCCAACAAGTATTATTTCGGATAGAGATCCGAGATTTACTTCCAGATTTTGGGAAAGCTTGCAAGAAGCTTTAGGAACGAAGTTGAGGTTGAGTTCAGCGTATCATCCTCAGACAGATGGTCAGTCGGAGAGGACGATACAATCCTTAGAGGATTTGTTGAGAGCTTGTGTTTTGGAGCAAAACGTGAATTGGGATTCTTGTTTGCCGTTGGTAGAGTTTACATACAACAACAGTTACCATTCTAGTATCGGAATGGCACCGTTTGAGGCTTTGTATGGGAGAAGGTGTGGGACACCTCTGTGTTGGTATGAAACTGGAGAAGGTGCAATTCTTGGACCAGAGATTGTACAAGAAACAACGGAGAAGATTCGGATGATTCGAGAGAAGATGAAAGCGTCTCAGAGTCGACAGAAGAGTTATCATGATAAGAGGAGGAAGGACATTGAATTCCAAGAGGGGGATCATGTATTCCTACGAGTTACATCGACTACTGGAGTAGGACGTGCGTTGAAGTCAAGGAAGTTAACATCGAGGTTTATTGGGCCATTTGAGATTTTGAAGCGAGTTGGGAAAGTTGCGTATAAGATTGCATTACCGCCATCATTGGCGAATTTGCACGATGTTTTCCATGTATCACAGTTGCGCAAGTATGTGTCTGATCCGACACACGTGATTGAATCGGACGATGTTCAAGTGAGGGATGACTTGACCATCGAGACTGTGCCTTTGAGAATCGAAGGAAGAGAAGTGAAGAGGTTGAGAAACAAAGAGATTGCATCCGTGAAAGTCGTGTGGGGAGGACCGGCTGGTGAGAATGCAACGTGGGAGCTGGAAAGCAAGATGAGAGATTCTTATCCCGATCTGTTTCTAGGTAATTTCGAGGGCGAAATTCTTTTAAGGGGGGTAGGATTGTAACGACCCATTTTTCGTATTCGTATATTTTATTAAATGTTATTTTATTTATTAATTGGCTTTTATTATTTTAGTGAGCGACGAATAATTATTTAGCCAAGCGTAAGTTATTAGACGCGAGAACCTTTGTTTTGGGCTTAATGGGCGTGAGAGGCCATTTGGGCCTAAGCCAATTGGGCTTGGTTCATGACAATAGAAAGTAGTATAAGTAGCAAGTCAAACCCATGAATAGTATCATAACTTAATTTCTTTGAGTGAGCAAGAGCAAGAGAAAAGCTAAGCTAGGGTTTTGGCTAGGAGAATCACGAGAAAGAGAGAAGAGGAAAGGCTTGGATCATCATCTTTGCTAAGGTAAGAGATTAGAATTCATGATTCTTGAGTGGCAAGGAGAGGGGAGATTGTCTATGTCTCCATTCCCGAACTCTCCCACTCAATTTCTTTTAGACTTTTGATTAAGCTTTTGTATGTGAGTGTGATGTTCTTCATCATCACTTTGTATGTGTTAATCACTAGCTTGATTTCATGAAAAATATGTATGTGTTTGAATCATGTTTGAAAAGTTTATGAAAGTTGCTTAAAACCCAAGAAATTGGCATGATTTTGATTGTTTGAGGTATTTGGATGTTTGGAAGGGATGATTAATGTTCCTTGATATCATATATGCTTGGAATTGCTGTTTATAAGAATTTATAACATGTTTGAATGAATTTTTGAGCTGATTCAATGTTAAACCGCCTTAGAAAACTCAAGAACAGATATTCTTTTCTGGTGTAGTTCGCTAAGCGACCAGGAGTTCGCTATAGCGAACATGTTCGCCACAAGCTCGCTATCTGTTCGCCCTGAGCAGGTGATCCCCTAGTGAGGTTCGCTTAGGCTCGCTAAGCCTTCGCTCAGCGAATAGTTCGCTGAAGCTCGCCAATGCTCGCCATGAGCAGGTGACTTCCTGGTGAGGTTCGCCATGTCTCGCTGAGCCTTCGCTCAGCGAAGGCCTCTGTGACAACAATTTTTGTTGATGTTTGTAAGTGTGATTAGGCACTTGTAACATGGTTTAAGGGTATCCTTACATGATTGTTGATACATGTTGATACTGTTAATGCTTATTGTTAATCGTTATATGATTGATAAACGTGTATGCAATAAGTTGTAGCTTAAAGTGAGCAATGTGATGTTTTGGCATTAATTTGTAATGTTAAGTGAATGTGTTAGGATTGTGTTCCCGCATTCATAAAAGAGTAGCTTCGAGCTAAAGAATATCATATGGTTGATATGTGCATACATACATGCATTCATGATTGTATGTGAACATTGGAAACTTGGGTTCCAATAACGAAAATGGATTATGTGTCCATAATGAAGCCGAGGATCGGATTAGATGAATCCATGAGTCCGGAGTTGCTATCCAACAGGATATAAAACTGTGTTGGCTTATCCAAGGGAGATAAGATGGTTCGGTAAGTTCCGACATATCCAGCAAGATATAAAACTGTTCTTGGTCCACCGTTGGTGAGACACCTTGGTACCACATGCATTTAGTCATGTCTAGGGATGGCATGACAGTGAATTGATTGGCATTAGATTGCATTAGGGTATATGCACATTTACTTGGTAATCGTTATGTGACATTACTTGACTGGTTTTGACGCGTTTGCTGTAAGTAGCATACTAGGTAAATTCCTATGTATTTAATACTGTAATTGTATGGAGTGAGTTAGAATATGTATGATAGTTCGAAAGTGTAAGGCCTTTCTTATGCTCGTATGTTATGCGATTATGTTTTCTAACTCTCTGCTTTGTGTTATTTGCTGGACCTTTGGGGGTTCAGATATTCAGGCTGAGGACTGTGCCGACGTTTAGACTGCTGTTTTAGCTTGGTGTTGAAGTACCTTTTGGTGAGGAGACTTAGCATAGATTTCTCCTGTTAGTACTAGCTTTTGGTTAGAGTTTGTAAATAGTAAATGCTCTGGTAATGTAACATCGAGTCGGGGATTTCGCTTGGCTTTCATCGTATATCGGTGTTACCTTTTTGTTATGCTAGTTCTTGTATAAGTGACATCCTTAGGGATGAATATGACTTATGTATATATATGTATATATATGCATGCTTGGTTTGATTGAATCCGCTGTTGCTTTTCATGTTAAACTTCATGACGCTCTGTGTGTATGCTTGTGTTTTAATTACCGCGTGGCACTCTGCCTTTACACTTGTTGAAAAGTTTTTAAAATTACGTTTTTAAGGGTAGTATGGGTTAGGGTGTTACAATTTCTGCAGGGCTATATGCTTTTACTCTTATTAATAAAGTTTCCAATTTTTTACTATTTTTTGTGAGATCTATATTTATACTCATATGTTAATACAATGACTTAATGTTTTGTGTAATGTTTGTGGGACCTATGTTTTTTACTCATATTAATAAGCTTGCATGTTCTTTTATAATATATGCGGAACCTATATTTATACTCATATATTAACATGGAAACTTATTTTTTATGTTGTCTATTTTTTTTTTTTACAATTTTACGGGTTATACTCATATTTAATATATAATACGGTGACCTAATTATTTTGATGATTTTTGTGAGACCTATATTTTCACTAACATATTAATAAGGTTGCCTATTTTCTAATAATTTTTACGGGACTATATTCATACTCATATATTGAATACACAGACATAAGTTTTTGGTTATTTTTACAAGACGATGTTTCATATTATACTAATACGGATATCTGAGGTTTTTTTGTGATGGTTTTACCATTGTTCTTTTTCTATTTTTTTTTTTACCAAAAATTATATCCTTTCTTATTTATTTTTTTATCTTTTGAATTACTTTCCAGTAAATTATTATTTCATGTTAGTAAGTGAGGAGCGGCAACGTCGCGACTCCCGTGCGGACGCACGGGTGTCCAGCTAGTTAGTATATATGATGAATACATGTCACACTATATAAGTTTATGATAGCAATTCCTACTTAATTCCTAGTTCTTTAAACTCTACTTATATTTTTTTGGTTACATTAAACTCTATCTACTTATATACGAGAATTACAACTAGCAACAAAATTAAGGTAAATTTTATATTTCGGTATTAATTCTTTGGTTTCCACATGAAGAGACGCTAGTAAACAATCTAGGGTTTAGCTGCAATGGAAATAAAGTTTGATAAAAAAATTTGTTTTTGTTAGGAATTGAACTTGAATTCTTCTGAACGATATTCCATTAAAAATAATTTTTTTTGTTAATAGACGAAATGATAAGTCATTAAAAACTCACACACAAAGTGGAGAGATCAGGGTCATAACATCAGACCTAACAATTTTGACATTTCTGCTGATTGAACTATAATTTGTGGACAAGATAAATTCTTTTAAGTGTGGCCAATTAAAGATAAATTCTTAGTTAATATTAGTATTAATGATCAACACATTAATTAATCTTTAGTCTTTTGTTTAAAAAAAACAATCAATTAACCTTTCATACGATGTGTGACATAAATGTTTTTTTTTCATTCTCTATATTTAAAATGAATAGGATAGGATCGAGTCCGAACTAGTAGAGCAAATTGCACTTGATATATTACAGAAGTTGGACTCAATAACAAGCGGAGGATTAGAAAGGCGCATCAACACATACAGGAAAATTGCACAACAAAAATTGGAGAAGTCAGTAAATTCAGGTAATATTTTTTTTGAATAAGCTAAATTAGTCGCTCAAATTGACACTAGAGAGAATCGAACCTCAAACCTCAAGAGAAGCACACTCCCCGGACCCAAGCCGATACTTAAATTCGGGTAATATTGCAGACATAGAAGATCTAATCACAACATTGTACCAACTTGCAGAACTTAAATTAGAGAAAGCCACACGTTCTGATGATTCAACTTTTTGGATGATCTTATGGCTACTCACAAGCGTATTTTGTAGCTTAAACATGATAAGTGGATGCACAAATATAATGCAAAAGACTTGGAGGATTTAAAGGCTACGAGGAATCATGTGTTGCATATTCATATTCAGAGAGAGCAATCTAATCGTAAGATGGGGTTTCGTGGTATATAGATAGAAATGCATCAACAACCAGCGTAAGATTTTGAAGATACTATTGTAATTGATGATATGAGATCATAAGAGTCTATTTTTTCGTATAGAAATGGAACCATTTTTTTTGTTTGATAATTTAGAAATGGACCATTTATCTTTAGGAGAACGTTAACTTGTGCCCTTAAGGCACATGTTAAGGAAACAAAAATAAAAATTATTAAATGTTAATTTGTACATTTTAACTTTTGAAGCATTAAAGTTTCTGTATCATTAGATGTTGAGTTTCTATATTGGGATATGTTAACATGTTAACAAGACCCTTATCTTTATATGCTTCCTCCGTTCCATATTATAACTAATAAAAAATATTTTACCGTTATTATGAAAAGTACAATAGATTGTACCCAAAATAAAAAAAATACAATAAGTCATTAGGATTGTTCTAGTGATGAGGGGTTTTGGTAGTATGTTGTAGGTTCTAAGTTCGTTCCTCAGCTCATTGTAAATAAAAAAAAAAGTACAATAGAATAATTTAAAGTATGATTTTTTGTATTTTACTTGAAATAAGTTTCATTGAAAAATGTAAAAAAAATTTATTAATTTTTGTTTTTGTTTTCAACACCAGGATCTGGCCCACTAGATCGTCTAATCTGGTTCGGGGATCATTTTTAGCGTGAACCAGCCCCCTTCCGATCACAGTTGCGGGGGATCGAATTATGGTCCTCCCTACCAAGTTCAACGTGCGTCTATCACCACTGGACCAACTTACGATTTGTAGAATTTTTATTAGTTATTGATTATGGAGAAAAGAAGAGAAAAAATAAATTAAATGCAATTTGCAGCAAAATTTCACGAGAATATGTAAAAATAAATCTTTTTTGAAAAAAAAAAGATTTAAGTAAAAATAAATTTTAAAAATAATAAAAGTGACTTGTTTTTTCTTATAATTCGAGATAAAAAAACAATATTTTTTTCTTATAATATAAGATAGAGAGAGTATATAAAAATAATTACCGCAGATAAACCTATATAATTTGTAGAGCTGGATATACGGGCCAAGGTCTGCGGGTCATATATTATAACCTTGGTCCATGTCCAAATCTAACTTTCTCAACAAAAAAAAAAACTTAGTCTAAACCCTAATTATAAAGAAGAATGACATACCAATCGTTAGTTGGTTTAGTGGTGATTGGCGCTGAACTTGGTAGGGAGGACCACGGTTCGATCCCCCGCAACTGCGATCGGGAGGGGGCTGGAACCGCTTGATGCCAGAACTGACCCCCGAACCAGATTAAACTGGTGGTGAAAAAACCAAAAAAAAAAAAAGAAAGAAGAATGACATAAAATAATAACAACATAAAAAGTGATTATTAATTTTTTTTTATAATAGTCCGCGGGTTAACTGTTTAACCCACGGGCTTATGGGGACCGGATTCGAGTCTATATATCATAACTCGTTTACATTTACTGATGGGCTTGTTCGCTCCATTTAATATGTGGGCTTATGCGGTGCGGGTTAAACGAAGCGGGCCAACCCGCATACCCAGCTCTAATAATTTGGCTATAACTACTACATATTTAATGTATACTCCATCGTCCCAAAATATAAGTGAAAATTTGGACTAAATACATTAACTTTTATTGACCAATTTTCCCTTATATTTTATTTTGGGACGGATGGAGTACCTATATACTTTGGTAATAACATATTTAATGTATGAGTTTTTCTATCATTTGCAACATTGTACATGTTAAGAAGTTTAAAATAGTAAATTTGTATTGGAATTTGCGAATTTTATTAAATGTTTAATATTTCAATAGATAATTATTGTTTTTGAATAAAAAGTTACTATTTTAGTTATCTTAACATGTACAATATTACACATGTTAGACAAACCCTTAATGTATATACACCTCGATACGTCATAATTTTTTTAATAATCATGTTGTACAAGTTAAAATAGATGCACCATTCCAACAATGCACATTCCTCGACTTAACTTCCAACGGGAGTGGAACCTATTTATTACTTTTGCCACTAGTGCAGAAAGGGGATTCCACTACAAAATTTATGCTTTTTATAACTAGATTAAATTGTTAGTTATACTTAGTAATTTTTTTTGTTTTTATCAAATAGTTCGGTGATTAGAAATTTTTTCAATAACATAAGTAGGAGTATCTTGTGAATCTCAATTTTTACTTATAAAATACTAGTGGCCAAACGGGCAAGTTCCGTGCCCGTTTGTGTGATACACATTTCTATTATCCTTATTTATGTCGAAGATTATTCTAAATTTTCATACATCTATTTTAATTTTTTTTATGAATGGTTGGCTTTTGGAAAATAACATATTAAATCACATAAAAATCTTGAATTAAATGTAAAAGATTAATCACAATTTTTCATATACATCAATTTTACAAAATAAATCAATTGTCAAAATTCATAAATGCAGAACATCAATCCAATTATCTGTTCATTAGGATGAATAGTTGTAATACATGTATAAATTTTACAGAAATGCTATAGGGACACAAACCCCCAACAAAAATACAACACATCAAGGGTACGTTTGTCATTTTGCTCTCCAACAAACCTCCCACATATGAATGATGTCACTTTTCTTTTACTTTTTATATGTTTCTTTACCACAAGCAGGAAGAGAAAGAAGAACAACTTGCTCTTCACCATTCACGCCCCCTCTTCTCTCCTCTCTGCCAAACCCCTATTCTCCCTCCACCACCATTCATCGATGCCATCGATCTCCCACTACAACTTGTTCTAATCGAATTATATCATTTGATTTGATGCAGATTCGATTTGAAACTGTTGATTATTGCTGGATTTGGGGTAAATTTTTGGATTCAAGTTCCTATACACAAGGTAAGATCTGTTTGTTGAATTGTTTTTAGTTATATTAAGTTAATTTTATCAATTTATCGCTAGTTTTGATTTTATGCTTGAATGAATTTGTTGAATCTATATGCTTATTATGTTACATTTACGAAACATTTGTTGAATTTGTTGATTTTACGAAAATTTTGAGTTCAAATTTTAAATTGCAAACTTGTTATGTTATATAGAAGATGAAGTGAAAATAAAATCTGCATAGAATTTGTTGTTAAATATTTGATTTGCAGGAAATAGAGTTGCACATTGATGTGGTACTCATCTCATGAATTTACTACAATTTGTTATTCATCCATCCTACTCTCAACATGTTTCAAGACTGGAATTGTACACGAGACACATTTCTGATTGTTAGTAGATGATAAAGTTAAAACAAAATTAAATGTGAATGATTTTTTCAAATTTGGAAGATTTTAAACTTCTTAACCAACTTTGTACACCAACTCCCCACTTATCTACACATAACTCCCCTCACCTAGATTGTGAATAATTTCAAGGAATATCATTATTTGTTCAAGAGTGGAATTGTATACGAGACACATTTCTGATTGTTAGTAGATGATAAAGTTAAAACAAAGTTATATGTGAATGATTTTTTCAAATTTGGAAGATTTTAAACTTCTTAACCAACTTTGTACACCAACTCCCCACTTATCTACACATAACTCCCCTCACCTAGATTGTGAATAATTTCAAGGAATATCATTATTTGTTCAAGAGTGGAATTTTACACGAGACACATTTCTGATTATTTGTAGATGATAAGTTAAAACAAAGTTAAAGGTGAATAATATTTTAAGATTGAAAGATTTTAAGCTTGTTAACCAAATTTATTTCCCAACTCCCCAGATATCTATCCACGACTCCTCCACATTTGTATTTGTAATAATTTCAAGAAATCTCACTATTTGTTCACAAGTGACATTGTATATGGGACTTACACTTCTGACTGTTTTCAAATGATAAAGTTAAAACAATGATAAAGGTGAATGATTTTTTTCAAGTTTGGTAGATTTTAAGCCAGTTAACTTAATTGGATCTCCAAATCCCTAGTTATTTACACATGACTCACCATATCTGTATTATTAATAATCAAAAGGAATCTCACCGTTTGATCATAAATGTCATTGTATATGAGACACACTTTTAACGGTTTTCTTGTTTGGAAGATTTTAAGGCAATTAACCAAATATGTTGCCCAACTCCCCTGTTATCTACACATAACTCCCCACATATGTATTATTAATAATGTAAAGGAATATATTTTAAGTCAATTAACCAAATATGTTCCTCAACTCCTCAGTTATATACACATAACTCCACATTTGTACTGCTAATAATTTAAATGAATCTCACTATTTATTCACAAGTGTCATTGGACACGAGACACACTTTTGATTGTTTTTTGATAAAAAAAGTTAAAACAAAGTTAAAGGTGGGTGATTTTAAGCTAGTTAACCAAATCTATTGCTCAACTCCCAAGTTATCTACACATAGTTGGTTAACTGACTTAAAACCTTTTAAACTTAAAAAAAACCTTTAACTTTGTTTTCACTTTATCATCCACAAACAATCAAAAGTGTCTCATCCGCAACCTTTTAACTTTGTTTTCATTTTATCACCTATAAATGAACGACCGTGAAGTTGGATTATGGTATAAAATGAATCCTTTGCCTTATGTAATTTTTGTTCATGTTGCAAGTTGTGATTTTTGCGCGTTTGATATAGCTACCAATTTAGAGATCAGTTTACCGATTGCTTTGTGATATTGAATCAATAACCGATTATAGAAAAATTTAAAATAAATTGGAGACTAATCCGATCTCTAAATTGAGCACTTAATAATAACAAAAAATTGCTATAAAAATCTGTTGTTTTTTTTTTTAACTATTTATCAACTACATAAATAAATAAAAAGTACATTAATGTGCATAGTAAAATTGAGAGATCATTTACATTTCAAATTAAGTGTTTATCGTACAAAATGTGTAAGAAGTATGGTATGCAAGAACAAATCAAAATAAAACTGGTTTAGAGAAGGACCATCTACATAAAATATTTGTTGAAAAGTCCTCATCACTATAGCCGTGTGATTTTGCAACTTTGTATAACTCTTTAGCAGCTGCTGCAATCAGAATACGTTGGGAAACAAACTCCGTTAACCCCAGGGCAAGTCTTAGATCCTGTCACCATTGATTATGTGAGTAAAAAACTAATTCATATGTTTGAGTATCAAACATGAATATTCATTTACTTGCCTTCTACTAATGCTTTAGGGGAAATGCAGTCGGGTAATGTGACTGTATCATGGACGAGCCTTTCATCGAGTACATAGGAGCACTAATGGCACCCTATGAAATTACCTGCAAAATTTCCATTTCGTAAAGGGCGTGATATAAAAGAATGGTTATCGTAGTACTCGTGACCTATGAAGCACTGACTCATATAATATACATTATCTCAGTTTCTTTAAGTTCCAAATACTCTCTGTTGTGACTAAAGTCTGAATAAATGTTTTGTGTTGTTATGTAATAATGACCTTTGATTTCCGTAATTTTAATACTAACTAAAAATATATCACCTTTGATTCTGCATTTGAATTCATATATATTGATAAGCTATACATTGATAAGACTATATAGTTACTTCTTTTCATTAGTTAATGATGAAAATCACAGTGAAGAACGTGAAAATGATTTTACAAATTTAGTTGTTTTCTCTATACATTACTTTCAATGCAAATCTTACTTTATACATCAAATTGACATTTCATCAAAGAGTAAGAAAACAAATGAAGTGATTTTAGATTCAAATATTAAATCTCAAATGCAAAATATTCATGTGAATCTTAGAGTACTGATAACAAACACTAACATACTTTTCACATACACAAAAGACACATGCTACAAAAGAATCACAATGTTAATTATCTTAAAGTTGTGTGTGCATCAGTGCAATACCTTTGGCTCTGTAACTCTCTCTCCATATCCCAATATTTATCACATGAAACAAAATAAACATTTAAGGTTCCTACAAAGAAAGAAAGGAGTTAGTAAAATTGGAACTTTACTATGTCTTTAAGCTAGCTTTCAATATGTGATATATGTGGAGCTCACCTGATTGGATGGACAACAAGGGAAACCTGGTGCCGCAGGTCTGACTGTGCAGATACCTTTATTTCCTAGGATTAAACAATAAAAATAGGAACACTTTAGTAGTTACTACCAATAAAACTAATGATAGTGTCCATAAAGTTTCTCAATGAAACTTTTTCAAACTATTTGCAGTATACTGGAAATATGATGTATATGGCCACCAATGGCATATACCTGTAAAACCCCTCTCTGCTTATCCAATTCCTAGCCGGGTTATTCACCTTAGTGCCTTTGATAATATTCCATGTAAAGGAAAATAAAGGAAGGTTTGCATAGTTCATTGTCCTTTAAACATCAATGAACATAAAAAAGTTACTTCATGGCTTCTGCTTATCTTCTATTTGAATATAAAATGCCAAATATAGGCACCTTCTTAACTGCCCACTTTTGTGGTTCCTATATAAGATATCAAAGTCTTCCATAAGAACAATATCAAAGTAGCCACAATACAATATCATTTTAAAGCCAAAATGCATAAGCATCCAGATCTTTTAATAGAAGAAATATGTAATAGGTATTGAGAATAAACCAAAAGAACAATATCTCTTGATGCAAGAGCAATAATGTCAGCATAAAACACAATGCCAGGACATGCTTGTTCTACTTCCTCCTTAATCAAGTCAATTTTATCAAAACCTTTCAATGTCTGATTTGGAATAGCCTGCTTCTCATACGAACTGTTTCGATCCTCCAAGAGCAGTGAAGCATCACAGCCCTGATTCAGCAACACCACAAGCAATTAGAACAAAAACTCAAAATCATAACAAAGTAAGAACTTTTCTGCATAACTCGGAAAGGTTTCATTTGTTGGAAGCAAAACTAATTAACACCCATTTAAATTCAGAAAATAAGAAGACTAAATATATGATCTTGGATGTAAAACAAACAAAATTAAAACATCTCATTTCTGCATAATTGAAAGTAAAGAGACTAAAATCACTAAATTTATCATCTTGGATGCAAAAGACACAAATAAAAACAACTCATTTCCACATATTGAAGAACAATAAAGACCCACTTGAATTCACATTATAAAAAGATCAACTTTATGATCTAAGAAGCAAAATACACAAAAACAAAAACACTCAATTTCCACATAATTGAAGAACAATAAAAGACCCAAATGAACGTGGATTTTGAAGCGTGATTGAAGGTGAATTGAGAATGGTTGAAGGAAACGTGAATCGAAACGTGAGTGATGTAGTGAAAATGAATCCAAATCGGAAACATCGAATCGTGAACGAATTTGAACCAACACTCATTCCTAAACTACCCGCCGTTGTACACACACCGTCGCCGCAATACACACTAAAACCGCCGAAATTTACAACCAGCAAAGGCAGTTGAACGAATGCCGCAATAACCGTCGGCATTGACAAGAGCGGCGGCGGTTCACTTGCTAGTGCCTCCAATTGCCCGTTGCCATCTCCATAATTTCCATATTCCACAATATGATCAATAGTGTAACCTTCATCCATTCCCTCAAAACCATCCCCTTTCTCCCTAGCATCAGGACCTTCATGTGACTCGTTAAAAAAGAAACACAGTATTTACCTTAGGAAAAAAAACAGAAATCAACTTAAGTACATGAATCAAAATGTTAAATGTTAATTATCTTAAAGTTGTGTGTGTATTAGTGCAATAGTTTGGAGGTGAAACAAACAAAAATCAACAGAAATCACAAAAGGCCCAATTTATACCCTAAATCATGCATATCAAATAACCATAAGCAAAAGGAAAATTAAAATCAGAATCTTTTGAAGAATAAGGAGAAGAGCAGAATCAAAAGGACCAATGAACTAACCTTGAATCGAATGAACGAGTTCAACGTAGTAGACTGATTTAATTTCATCGAAGAGAGGGGACGATTGTGTTAGGGTTTTGTCCAGAGAGGGAGAAGAAATTTTGTAGAAAGGGAGAAGCTTCAAGCTGAGATGGAGAAGACGATTTGCAGAGGGTGAGAACCGGTGAGATTTTCGCCGGAGAGGGAGAAGCTGTGTGTGTTTTGGTGGTGTGAAAGAGAGAAGAAAAAAAAAATTAAAATATAAAAAGGGAAAAGGAAGTCACACGTGAGGTAGAGTATAAAGCCAAAGTATAAATGAACAGTTTTCTACTATGTTGTATATTTGTTAGAGATTTGGGTCTGGATAGCATTTCTGTAAATTTTATTCCTCTTCTAACCAATTTCAAATGAACAAAAAAAAAAGAAGATGAAAACACAAAATAGTGAAGATTATACTAAAAGTTAACAATGACAAAATAGTGAAGATCATATTAAAATGTGTTCTTTCACATAAATATTAACATTGTGTATTATTAATTACCTTATAGATGAAACCAACCCCATATGGCCTTAAATACCAGTGCCGCAGTGGTTCTATGATCTTTCCTTTCATATGAAACAAACTCAAATAATTTTTGGAAAAAACGATATTAAAACCAGGATAATTAACAAATTAGGAGAAAAGTTATAGTGGTTACTAATGTATGCATATCTTTGGAAGAAACTATAAAATAACATTTCCTTGCCCCCTTCGATTCTGAATTGATTTTTGTGTTTCAAAAAATTGTTTTCCTTTCATGTGATGCTTCATTGCATTTGTGCCTCTAATCACAACCTTCAAAGGTAGTACCCGTTTATAAATTTCTAAGAAAAATGGAGTGAAACAATTAGTAATGAAAACATGTTGAATTTGGTGTTTATTGAAAGTAGAGAAACCAAGTAAGAAGAAATTATGATTTGTACCCATTTGCAACGAAAAAATAAATAAGAATGCTAAATCTGGACATGAAAAAGAAAATTGGAACCTATTTGAGAATTGCAATAATAGAATTCAATTTCATTTAAATAACTGATTGAAAATGCTCCGAATTTGAACAAATTAAAAGTGAAGCATAGAACCGTAACATTTGTTTGTAACTTTGTATATAAAAACACGGTATTCTTTCGCCTTCTCACTCTCTTTATACGATGAAGTTTGCAAGAGAACATTAATTTGTGAAACAATCAAAGTATACATCAAATTACACAAAAGAAAGAAAACACACACACAAAATTAGAAAAGACTAAAACGTAAGAAAATTAATCAACCATAATAAAATATGAATTGAATAAAACCCATGATTTTCAAGGTCAAGTGAAGTGGAGATGTAGAAGAGAGAAAAAATTAGAATGTACCAAATTGTGATGTTTCACGGTGAGCGCAATAACTCCTTCTCTAATCATGTGATCTTCAATCATGTGTACCGTCACATCGTACCGCTTCATGAAGTCTCTCAATCAAACCATATCAGCATTCAAATATTCTATTCTATTCCATGATTTCTAAAAAACTGAAACGCAACCAAAACATCATTATTTCACCCATGTCGTTAAAAATTAAGCACATTACAAATAATGAAAACCAACAAAACTTATAGGTGTTTGGTCATCCTTTTCATATTTCCCTTGTGTGCGTATTTGTTCCCGATCACTCTTGACTTCAATGGGCACTTTAAACAAAAACAAACCCAAATAATTTTAATCTATTAACTATATTTTTTTTTACGAAATCTATTAACTATATACTTATTTGCACGGAAATTGAACAAAAGTTATAAATGAATTAATAGTGCAAAAAAAATGAATCGAAATAAGACAAAGAGGAAAAAAAAATGAAAATTGGAGTGGATATATAATTTCATGTGTTTCTCTTATTTTTTTTCCTTTCATTTCAATGTCTTTGTTTTTGGTGGTAATGGGAATCACTACTTCTCTTTACCAATCTATTAATTTCTGATGCATGTGAGCATGAAACATTTAGAAGTTAAGGATTAAAAGGAAAATGCTTGTTTGTGCGAATGGTCAATGCAAGAAAATTGAGAATGACCTGACACTACCTTAAATTTCGGTTCCCCATTCTTTTTTTCTAAGCCAGGTTTCATTTTCTTTAACGCATGAAATTTGGGAAAATAAGTACAGTAACTCCTTCTTTGCCTGTAGGCACAATAACATATCAGAACAATCTTTCTAGAACTTCCATTATTGTGAGATATCAATTCCATCTTTCTGGGCTTATAAAAAAAATTCATCTTTCTGGAATTTCACTCTTCACGATCTACCTTTTTTCTCGGCAGAGACTGAATCGACACTTTGATTGTTGAACATTAAAGTAAAAGAGGGATGCTGAAATTAGTGATTCATAATGCTGAATTTGGTGAACATTAAAGTAAAAGAGGATGCTGAAATTAGTGATTCATAATGCTGAATTTGGTGACCAAATTCATTATTTTTTAAACAATCTTAGGATTCATAATGCTGAGTTTTATATGTGAGAAAGATGATTTACTCGTCCAATATACTAAACACAAAGTGGGGGGTTGTGGGTTGCAGGTGTTATCGATGTGGCTGTAATGATGGTTCCTGCGATATTATTTATTTCCAGGTTGTTTGACTTTGAGTTATGGTGGTGGTGAATGGAGGTGTTATGGTGGTTGTTGTTAAAACAAGAGGTTGAGTTATTGATTTTCTCTCTCTTTTTTGGGTATGGTTTCACCGCCGTCTCCAATTTTTGAAGACAACTGCAATATTATATATTTATTATTTATAAAAATCTAAAAACCATTTAATAGTAATTATGTGGGGACAGAGGACATGTGCAAGTCATGTATTCTTGCATTTCGTTGTTTGACTTCTCGTACCAAATAGTGGTGCTCGGATTAAAAACATAAATGGAAAATTTTGAAAAAGTAAAACCACCGTTGCTTTTTCTCTAGTGATTTTTAAAGCAGTTGTGTACTTTTGAATTGAGGGGTAAAATGGGAAGGAAAATAGGCTACACCAAATTGATAGTATTATCTTTATTATTGTTATAGATTATAGATATAAGATAATATTCTTACTAACTAAGCTAAGTTTCATATAAGTATTGAATACTTTTTAAATTACATACTAATAAATATTAGTTTTACTTAAAAAAATGGTTTAATTAGTTAAATGGTCCCTTAAAGATATTTTAGGTTTCACAATGGTCCCTTAAAGAAAAAAAGGTTCGAATTGGTCCCTTAAAGACATCTCCGTTAATCAAATTGGTCCCTTCCGTTAACTTTTTTAACACCAAAAGTTATTTGACTTAATGAGAACCATTGGATATTTTTGCCTAAATGAGAACCATTGGATTTTGTAGATCTATGTATCTAATGATAAATCATCAACACCTATTTTTTTCCCTTTTCTTCATCATCTTCACTTATTTGTTCTTGATGTTCTTCATGGACATCTCATCAAAAAAATTCAGATCTCCAAACAAATCCAAGAAACACACCTCAATCCAAAAAAAATAAATTAAAAAACATACAAATTAAGAGTAATCTGCATCATATGCCCTTTGTATTATTTTCGATCTCTTTAATTTAATTTGGTATATTAAGCGTAATTTGAGTTAGGTTCCATTTTTGGTTTTCAAGCTGGGTTTTATTTTGATTACATATGAAGCTCATGGGATTCATTAAAAGAAAGAAGGGTTAGAAAACAGAGAACCCAAGGGCTGAGGTCCTTGTTGCCGGCGTCGTTTACGGTCAAAATATCTGTGGCTAAAACAATGGTGTTTGCTCTAGATCTGGACCCAAAAAACAAAGAAAGAAAAATCTTGTTTAACTGGTTCATAGGTAAGAAGAGTTTAATAAAATTAGATCTTGAAAGCTAAAGGAATCGGTTTGAGAGGATGAACTTTTTTCTGGTTTTTTTTTTTTTTGGATTTGTATCATGAAGATAATGAAGAACGTCAAGAACAAATGAATGAAAAAGATGAAGAAAAGGAAAACAAAATTAGGTGTTGATACTTCATCATTGAGTACAATAGACCTATAAGATTCAATGGTTTTTATTTAGACAAAAATATCAAACGGTTAAAATTAAAAACTTAATGAGGTCTATGGTGGACCATTACAATGTTGGTCCACCTTATAATTTTGGGGTTAAAAATTAACGGAAGGGACCAATTTGATTAACAGAGATATCTTTAAGGGACCAATCCGAACCTTTTTTTCTTTAAGGGACCATTATGAAACCTAAAATGTCTTTAAGGGACCATTTAACTAATTAAGCCTAAAAAAATTAATAAAGAAATTATTGAAAAAAAAAGGGTCAAGCAATTATTTGTAAGCTGGCGGTGCAATAAAACCCATCCAGTATGTGTGCGAGACGCGCTGAAATATTTCAATTTGCGAAACCCAAATATCATCAAACACGAAACGCATCGTTTCGTTCTTTCAAACCAAATCTCCAAGCTAACATACTCTCTCTGTATCATCCTCATCATCATCTTCTCTTACCCAAAATAAAAAATAAAAAAAAATCACCATTATTAAAATCAAACAAAATTTCATTTCAAATTTTTCTGAAATATTAAATAAAAACAATTAAAGTGAAACTCGTGTAAAATTAAATCCCTGCTACAACCTCATCGATCTTGCGTTTTTCCTCACGCGGAGGTTTTTTAGGATCGCGAGTTCGAAGAAATTCGCAATTTAGGGTTTTGATTTTGATTGAAAGAGGGAAAAAAATGAGTAACCAGAAGAAGAAACATTTTCAGATAGAGGCGTTTAAGCATAAGGTGGTGATGGATCCCAAATATCCTGATAAGACATGGAAGATTCTCGAAGATGCGATTCATGAGATTTATAATCATAACGCTAGTGGTCTCAGTTTTGAAGAGCTTTACAGGTTCATCATTTTTTCTCTTATTTTTTTTTATTTATTTTGAATTATTTGATTCATTTATGGGAAAATTTTGGCGATTGATTGATTTATTATATTGGATGTTTTAGAGTTTATTTGTTGGATTTATTTTTTATTTTTTTTGTAATTTTATTTTTGAGATGATGAATAGGTGTTGCTTATAGGATTTGAGGTTTTTGGATTGGTTAAATTTGTGTAAGAAAGTGAATTGTAACATTTTCTCGGTTTGATTTTGTGGGTTGCTAGATTAAGGTATATTCTATGCTATTGCATGTGAGTATTTGGAATGTTTGTTGAATCTGTGATTAGACTGGTTAATTTGTTGAATTTATTTATGAGGAATTGGTATTATATCGCAGCATTTAGTGTTGTGAAAGATGAATTGCTGCTCAATCTTTTGGTGTTGCATTACTTGTACTACATAATGCATTTATTTGTTTTGTATGCTTTCCTCTAAATAACGTGCGGTCAATCTAGTCTGATCTCTGTAACACCGACACTTCTGATTGAAGGCGTAATCCATGTCGGATACGTGTCAGTGTCCGACACCAACACATGTGATTACATTTTATTGTCATTTTTGCAAATTACGTGTCAGTGTCTATGGTGTATTGTCGTGTCTGGTGTCCGTGCTTCATAGAGTATGATTCATTTTGTAACACTACAAAATGCCATCTAAGAACAATATCATGTGATGCTTGGTTAAAATTCTGTATGGGAAAATTTATCTTTTAGACTCAGTTTAGATAATGATAGGTTACTTTTGATTATAAGGGGCCTTATGTTGAATATGAGAGAGACCTATTAGTGGGCTTCAATCAAGGAAAGTCCATATTTTGGAGGGTGTATAACCATAATAATAATAATAATAATAATAATAATAATAATAATAATAATAATTAGAGGGCGAAAGAGAATTAGGAAGTGCTAAGGTGGCTAGTTTGTTGCGGCTTGCAGGGTACCTATAGGGGAAGCATGAGAAGGGAGGTATCATGATTGTATTTTTCCGTTAGTGATTTGGACAGAGAGCAACAGCTCTAGTTTTCCTTGTCTATGGGCCAGGGCTCTTTTGCGACTTTTCAATGCAGATTATTGAATTTCAGTTTATAATTTTCCTGTGTTCTATCAATTGGCCGGACCTGGCAGATATTGTCAGGCATTCAATAATGCTACCTAAGGTGACAGACATAGTGGATTCGTTGGAAGAAAAGCTCGCTTTCTTGGAGGATATTGTCAAACTTTCAATGGGGGAATTCTGATAAGCTGTTCTATTGGAACTGCCCAAGTTACTGGACCAACACTCATCTGAATGAGGGGAACAACCGCCTAGTGGTCGAGAAGGCGTTACCCTTGGAGACGTGGGTAGGGGGTAGTATTTCAGGAGGAGGTTCTTTGTTTCCCAACAGAGATCACTTGGAGTCTCGAATGACAGCAAGTAAGGTGGATCTGCTCTTGTTAGCTTTAATGACCTAGTAGGATGGATAACAATAGCGGAAACTTACATTGATTTGTAGAGCACGCCGGTAGAGGTACGAAGGTTGGGGGTGTGATGCAGAGACAGATATGTTGCGGATGTGAGAAGCTTGATAGGAAGGAGTTGCTACAAAGGGGGTTTGGCGATTAGTGATTCAGAACATGGGTTCCATATGGGTAGGTTCAATACTAGGCCAACAAGCAATTGAATCCAAATTCCAAACGGTGGTCAATTAGAAGGATCCCATTTCAAGGGAGCTTCTCCATCTGACATTTGCTTGAACTCTTCTAGTAAAGGCTCCAAAACATATGAAAAACTATGCAGAGAAGAACAAGAAAATGCTGGAGTTTGATGATGGAGAGTGGATTTTTCTAAATTAAAGGTCACACAAACAACAATCAACAATCCAAAGGATTGATCAAAATTTGGCTCCTAGTTAATATGGTCCTTTCCGAGTGGTGGAGAAATATGGAAGCATTTTCTTACAAAATCAACTTCTGCAACTTTTCAATACATAATAGAGCATTTTATTTTACAATTTTTACGTGTTCTATGAAATAAACTTCTCATGAAGCACTTGTGGAAAAAGAAAGAGGAAGGGTCATGTGCAATATCAGTGTAAACTAGTTTTACACTGAAGTACAATGAGAATCAAACATTTTGCAAATATTTTAAAATTGCAATAAAACTCTGGATTTGCATCGCCATATCGTGAGTTATCATTGGATGTCGATGTAAAACTATTTTACACTGACAATACATCTCCATTAAACTCAAAGAAATATTTAAAAATGCTGAGTTTTAAAGTTGAAATTAGCTTATGTATCTCAATCTTTCAGAAGATCTCCCATTTAGCTTCTCTATAAACATCTAGTAGAATTTCATAAAGACTTTCTTAAAAATCAAGATCCATTAACTTATTCTAATTGAAATGCTCCCATAAGCTAGAAGCTAATCCAAACTAGGATATACTGAAGAATAAACACAAGTATCTTTGAGAAGAAACAGTTGGCATATGTGCTTCTGACAAATGTGTTGTCAGTATTTTACAATGTCCATTGGGCTTAATGATGTTAAAATCTTTAGAGTATAAAAAGGAGTGATCTTGTTAGAAATTTTAATATAAAAAGAAAGAGTGGTATGTCAAAATTTACATCAATTTGTGCAACCAATCCTATTTGTCTATGAAATTCAACTATAGTAGAAGTCAATATTGGCCAGAAGGTTACTACCATGCCGAGCTCTGTGCTCGTAGTGACTAACAGGAGAGCTTTCAGCATCACTGCCATAGCAGCTGATCTGCACAAAACTCATTCAGGCCTATTGCCAGCTAGAATCCATTTGTCATTAGTGATACCCCTCATTGCTTATAGGTATAGTGGAACTGCATGCCACTTAGATGACAAAAATGAAAGGCCATTTGTTACTGTTTCTCCATTTTACATATTATTTTTGCTAATCTTTGTTACTGTCCTTTATTTTCTTGATAACCTTTATATTTTTTACAATTACCTTCATTGTCTTATTTTATTCTAATAACTGTCTTTCTTTTTATATGATTAGCAATCATTCAGGTAAACCATCTTTAAAAACTATTACAATTATTGATTAGGTATGTTTTATAAATTTAGTTCTAATTGTATCCGTTATCTTCACTGTAGCGGTTACTTTGTGACTCAAAATGATCTATAGCCCTTTTTAGGGTGGACAGTTTGTGCATTCACCATTAATTACTTTCCATTTCAAAAACTATTACGATTATTGATTAGGTATGTTTTATAGATTTAGTCCTAATTGTATCCGTTATCTTCACTGTAGTGGCTACTTTGTGACTCAAAATGATCTATAGCCCTTTTTAGGGTGGACAGTTTGTGCATTCACCATTAATTACTTTCCATTTTAAAACAGAACGAGTTGCAAAAATATGAGATATTTTTATCATGTGAAAAAAAGACGAACAAAGGTGCCAATAAGAAAATTGGATAAAATATAGGTTATGTTTAATGTGCACAAGTCACCTAAGTGGTGTACCATGAAAGACCATTGTTTACCATTGGATTTTAAAGCTCCAATGAGAAGTGTAAATTATAGAAAGTGAGAAACCACTTGAGATGTTTGAGCGAAGTATAGGATGAAATGATAGAGACGTATAAGATGAAATGATGGAGAAGTATACGATTAGCAAGATGAATATTTTAGAACTGACTCTATTTCCTAAGATGCATTGATTCCACACTACTTCTGTACAATGAATCTATGTTAGTGGAACATTAATCAGCATTAATTAAATATATTCATCAAAACCAGTTAAAAAATTGCTCAAAAATGGTTTTGCTGAACATTAGGTTTGCTTTTTGGAGATTCAAACGATGTCAATTGATCTATGTGATTGATTCAAACAATCAGTGTGACAAAGCTTGGTGGTGGTTGTTGTACTTTCAAATTTAGAAGAATTTTCAAATAATAGATTTGTAAACTTTGTTGGATTTCTATATGTTGAAGTTTGCTGCCAAGTTTTCTTTATTATCTCTCCTTGATTGACCTACTTTTACTCAAATTACTGACTTGTTTCTAGCATATATAAAAAATTTACTGTGTGAAGTTTCGTTTTGGACATTTGCAGTTTGCACATCGGGGATCTTATGCTTTATTTATTTTATTTCTGAGAGAAAATACATCTTATATTTCTAATTTCCCCTCTGCTGTTTGTGTGGATTCAGAAATGCATACAATATGGTGCTTCATAAGTTTGGTGAGAGGCTGTACTCAGGATTAGTTGCAACCATGACTGTACATCTCAAAGATATAGCTCAATCTATTGAAGCTGCTCAAGGAGGATCTTTTCTGGAAGAACTGAACAGGAAATGGAATGATCATAACAAGGCATTACAAATGATTAGAGATATACTGATGTACATGGATAGGACCTACGTTCCAAGTGCCCGCAAGACTCCTGTTCATGAACTAGGGCTAAACCTGTGGAGAGAAAATGTCATTTATTCCAGCCAGATCAGGACTCGGCTACTGAACACACTTCTGGAATTAATACATAGTGAACGCACTGGTGAAGTTATTGATAGAGGGATTATGAGAAATATAACAAAAATGCTAATGGATTTAGGTCCTTCTGTTTATGAACATGAATTTGAGAAGCATTTTACTAATGTTTCAGCTGAGTTTTATCAGGTTGAATCCCAGAGATTCATTGAGTGTTGTGATTGTGGTGATTATCTTAAGAAAGCTGAGAGGCGTCTGAATGAGGAAATGGATAGAGTTAGCCATTACTTGGATCCCGAGACTGAAAAGAAGATTAATAAAGTGGTGGAGGAGCAGATGATTGAAAATCACATGCTTAGGTTAATCCATATGGAGAATTCTGGATTAGTCAACATGCTTTGTGATGATAAATATGAAGATTTGGGTAGGATGTATACCTTGTTCCGACGTGTTACTGATGGTCTTTTGAAAATACGAGAAGTGATGACTTCACACATAAGGGAGTCTGGTAAACAGCTTGTTACTGATCCTGAAAGGTTAAAGGATCCAGTCGAGTTTGTGCAGAGGCTCTTAGATGAGAAAGACAAATACGACAAGATTATAAACCTACCATTCAACAACGACAAGTCTTTCCAAAATGCTTTGAATTCCTCGTTTGAATATTTCATTAACTTGAACCCCCGTTCTCCAGAGTTCATTTCACTGTTTGTAGATGATAAACTTCGTAAGGGTCTGAAAGGGGTCAATGAGGACGATGTAGAGGTTACTCTTGACAAGGTGATGATGCTGTTCCGATACTTGCAAGAAAAAGATGTTTTTGAAAAGTATTACAAACAGCATCTGGCAAAGAGGCTTTTGTCTGGAAAAACGGTTTCTGATGATGCCGAGAGAAGTCTCATTGTTAAGCTCAAGACTGAATGTGGTTATCAATTTACTTCTAAATTAGAGGGAATGTTTACAGACATGAAAACCTCTCAGGACACAATGCAGGGCTTTTATGCCAGCCACCCTGACTTAGGTGACGGTCCTACGCTTACTGTCCAGGTTCTTACTACAGGGTCTTGGCCAACCCAGTCTAGTATTACGTGCAACCTTCCAGCTGAAATATCTGCACTTTGCGAGAAGTTTCGGTCATATTACCTTGGCACACATACCGGCAGAAGATTGTCGTGGCAAACTAACATGGGCTTTGCAGACTTAAAAGCAACCTTTGGGAAGGGTCAGAAGCACGAGTTAAATGTCTCTACCTACCAAATGTGTGTCCTAATGCTTTTTAATAATGCTGATAAGCTTAGCTACAAGGAGATTGAGCAAGCAACTGAGATCCCTGCTCCAGATCTTAAGAGATGTCTGCAATCATTGGCTTTAGTTAAGGGAAGAAATGTCCTTAGAAAGGAGCCAATGAGTAAAGATGTTGTTGAGGATGATGCTTTCTTTGTTAATGACAAGTTCAGTAGTAAACTATACAAGGTCAAAATAGGAACTGTAGTTGCACAAAAGGAATCCGAACCTGAGAAACAGGAAACTCGGCAGCGAGTGGAAGAGGACAGGAAGCCACAGATTGAAGCGGCTATAGTGAGGATCATGAAATCCAGGAAGCAACTTGATCATAACAATCTTATAGCTGAAGTCACAAAGCAGTTGCAGTCACGTTTCCTAGCGAATCCAACAGAGGTCAAGAAACGGATTGAGTCTCTCATTGAGCGAGACTTTTTGGAGAGAGATGATAACGACAGAAAGTTGTACCGATATCTTGCGTAGAATTCAGTAAAACTTGTTTGTTTCTTTCAGTAATCAATCATAGTGATGCAGGTGTTGTATCATAATGAAACAGGTGAAAATTTGCCTTTTAAGTAGCTCCATTGATTTCAATGTATATTGATTTGTTTTCCTATTTGCTGCTGTGATGTTTCATCTAATGCTTTGAATCACCAAGCAAACTAATGTCTTCGTCTCCCCACACCCCAATCCACCTCTATTGTGAGGTCAGTGTGTGGATATCTTTTCACATGGAGGTATCTCTTCTCTAAAATTCTTGTTTTCAAATCAAGTAAACTAGATTATTTTTTCTCCGAAGGATTGATGGCCTTTTCGGTCGAAAATCTTCTCAATGCAGATTGGATAATCATGCGTTTTTGAGACGAGACTTTGCGCTTCTTGATACACTACTTCCCAAAGCATCAATTTTATCCTTAGATCGAAGGGTATGTTTGAATTGGTTGTATAAGGTGGAATAAAGCCTGAATAATGAGACCAGCATTTCATTGTTTGGATTTTTAGAAATAGAATGAAACAAGGATTTTTTTTCCAATGCCAATGAGTGCTTTTAGTCTCCGGTCTCCTCCGTCATGAAGACTCCACTATTTCATTATATTTTATTCCACTTTATATAACCAATATTCAAACATACCCCAAAGAAATTAACATCTATTTTGTCTCTAAATCATATGCTGAAGTGGTGTGTCATGTGAATCACTGTCTACGTGGCAAGATATGCTGGCGTGGCATATGTGAGTTACTGCTTGTGTATGTGTTGACTTGGTTAAAATCACTGGAGAGCTACCTTTTTGCAAAAGAGACTAAAGTTAGAGACTAAAAGTGCTATTATGAAAATTAAAAAGTTAAAATTGTAAATTTGTGAAAATTAGAAGGTTAAAAGTGCAAGTTAGCTATTTATAATAATAAAAAAAGTGCAACTTAGCTTTTAACAAACTTTTTTTTTTAAAAAAAAAAAAAAAAATGGAGAGCATGGCATCATAGTAATTCATCGACATCCCAACTATGTTGACATCTCAATGCACTACCACTCCTCTACCATCTCACCAAAAGTATTATTAGAATGAAAAAACAAAAGAAAGGGTGGGGGGGCATAAACCAAACCCACCAAAACAATATTAGCGAAAACGATAATTAGATAAACCAACTCTATCTAGAGCAACTTGGTAATTGATCCCACCAGACTAACCCATCAACAAAAAAACCCGCATTAGCTAATTTGTCCGCACAAGTATTTCCTTCTCTATAAATATGAGAAAATCTAAAACGAAAATTTCTAACGATACGAAGACAATTTTTCCATTTAACCTTCAACTTCCAAGGGACCACATTCACATTAGTGAAAGCTTGAACTAAGAGGATCACTTTCAAGCCAAAGACGGGTCCATCCTTTAGCAGAAGCAAATTCAATAGCATAAATTGCAGCGCAAATTTCAGCATAAAGAGAGGTTGCAACACCAATGTTAGCCGAAAATGCACCTAAAAAAGTACCAAGATGGTCTCGAAAGATGCCACCACAAGAAGAAATACCTGGAGAACCTCTAGAGGCTCCATCAGTATTGCACTTCACCCAAAAACTAGGAGGCATGATCCAATTGACTTGTTTATTAGATGGCGGAGGGGGAGGATGACAATCAACACCAAAATGCTTGAGGATAGAAAATTCTTTTATAGATGAGTACATGTGACCTTTGGAATAATGAGCTGTTTGATGAATAAGACTTTTCACATAGATCATATCACGAGAAAAATAGGGATAAATATCATTAAATCTGACATTGTTCCTGCATTTCCAGACCTTCCACAAAATATTGACAATGGCTGCAATAATGAGATCATGTAATTGAGGACTCCAACCTTTGTTACATATGCCAAGAAGGGAATCAAAATTTGAGAGATCAAGAGGCATGCCTAGCAAAGAAGATAACCAGTTCCAATACTGCATTATAAAGGGGCAGCGCAAGAACAAATGAGTAACAGTTTCGTAACTACTTCCACAAAGACTGCAACATGAAACAATCGTGAGGCCTCTTTTGATCAAGTTATCATCAGTGGCAATGACATTGTGCATAATTCTCCAAGCAACTAAAGATCTAGAAGGAGGAATAAAAAGTTTCCAGATGAACTTGGTCCAACCTATACATTGAGGGGGCTGCATATCACAAGAATATGCAAGTTTAAAAGTCAATTCTCCAGAGATAGAATCTTCCCAAATTAATTCGTCTGGTTCCGGTATGGATGGGAGAGAAAGAGCATGAATATTGCAAGTAATAATAGGAAATTGTTGTTTAAAAATTTCAGGTAAAGCCCAAACTTGATTATGAACGACTTCTGCAACTTTGGCATTCACCAGATGCGAAATAGGATTAGGAAGTGGCTCCAAAATTAAGTCTTTTAATTTGTAACCAAGCCAGTTATCATTCCAAAATGAAGTAGATAAACTGTTACCAATTTGCCAAATACTATGATCACGAACCAAATGTAAAACATTTTTCAAACTTGACCAAATAGATGATGAAATCGCATGATTGATGGGGCTAGAATTACGAAAAAATCTGCTTTTAAGAGTGATAGCACATTGTTTGTCAGATTTAATCAAGTCCCAACAAAGTTTAAGACAACCAGCTTTGTTCATGTCTTTTAGTTTTCTCAACCCAAGACCACCAGCTGAAGTAGGAGTACAAACTTTGTCCCAAGATAGAGTGACCAATTTCTTCTTATCTACACTACCAGACCAAATAAAATTTCTAATACAACGATCCATCTGCTTAATCAAACCTTTAGGCCAGGAATAGACCTTGAAGCTATAAGTCAACATGCCATGAATCACAAAATTAACAAGTTGAACTCTTCCCATCATAGACAAAGAATGACCCTTCCAAGAAGCTAGTTTAGATTTGACTCTATCTGCTAAAGCCTGAAGATGAATGTTTTTAGGCTTCCCTTTAAAGATAGGAACTCCAAGATAGTCAAAAGGTAATGAACCCAAAGAAAATCCAAGAGTATTGGACAAAGTATTTAATCTGGTAGGACTAATAGAGCCTCCATAAAGTTTGCTCTTATGAGGACTAACCCTCTGGCCCGAGTTAGCACCATATTCTTCCAACAAATCATGAATGTTTCTTTTTAGTAGCTTTACAAAAAATCATCAAGTCATCAGCAAAAAAAGAGTGGCTAGGAAGAATAGTTCTACCTGAAGTAATGCAACTTAACTTGTTATCATCCACAAGAAGAGAAAGATGTCTGCTCAACACTTCTTCTGCAATACAAAAAAGAAGAGGGGATAAGGGATCCCCTTGTCTGACTCCTCTAGAACAGCCGAAAAAGCCAACAGTTTTACCATTAACCAAGAGAGACAATTTTGCAGAATGAAGAATAGTGGAAATCCAAGAACAAAATTTATGATTAAAGCCAAAAGCCTGTAGTACTTTGAGAAGGAAACTCCAATCTAAAGTATCAAAAACCTTTTTAATGTCTATTTTCATAGCCATATTACCACCGAAAGATTTTTTGTCCAACATGTTAATGGCCTCAGAGGCAATACAAATGCATTCATATATATGTCTTCCTTGTACAAACCCTCTTTGATGTTCTGAAACAATTTTAGGAGCAATCACCGCAAGTCTGTCCGCCAAAATTTTTGTAATAATTTTGAATTGAAAATTTGCCACCGCGATTGGTCTAAAATTTTCAATAGTATCCGCACCTGGAAATTTAGGAACAAGAGCCACATGACTTGAATTCAGATTGGGTAAAATCCAACCATGACTAAAGAATTGAGTGACCGAGGCCACAACATCACTGCCAACAATATCCCAATAATTTTGAAAAAAACATCCCCCAAAACCATTAGGGCCGGGTGAAGAAGAACCATCCATATTAAAAACAGCTTGCTTAACTTCTTCAAAAGAAGGAATTTTGGTCATCATATCATTATCTGCAACAGTTATAAGATGAGGTATAGTGCGCTCAATAATATCAGTAGGAGCACAATTATTGTTACTAGCAAATAATTCTTTGTAAAAATTTAACACATGATGTTCAATATCATTAATGTCCTCAATGTAATTATCCCCTGCCTTGAGTCTAATCATTCTATTTGATATATGCCTTATTTTAGTGAGCTTATGAAAATAACCAGTGTTTCTATCCCCCTCAACAAACCACTTGGACCTGGACTTATCTCTCCAAAAATATTCCTGCACTCTTAAAGCATCATTCAGACTAACTTGAGCAAGTTTTTCTTCATCACCTAAAGCATCCGTGTAACCAGAATCATTAATAATTTGTTGAATAGAATCAACCTTAGCAACAGCATTTGACACTTTGGTGTTCACATCACCAAAAACATCTTTATTCCAAGATTTAAGAATAGGTTTCAAAGATTTCAATTATTTTTCTGCTTCGGGACAAATTTTGGATTAGGTTTGTTAGGAACAACCTTCTCCACACTTTTCTTTTGGTCCTTTGCCTTGTTGTTAACGTTTCTACACTTGTCAATAGAATGGCCAATGCAGCAACAATGTTCACAAAAATATGGCAAGTTTTCATAATCTATGTCAACAAAGAAGGCATAGCCTTCCCTTTCTACAAGAATCTGATAATGCAGCTCCTCAGCAAGATTCACATCAACCAAAATGCGCGCAAAGTGACCCATGGTGCGCTGTTTAGTTGCTTCATCCAAAGAAAGAGGTGTACCTATTCCAGATGCAATGGAAAAAAGAGTCGTAGGCATCCAATATTCTTGTGGCAGACCATAAATACGAATCCAAATTTGAGCATTAGTAACCTTCAAGTTTTCAGGTTTAAAGTCACTGGACCAAGCAGACAGACGTAACAAACCCGGCTTAAGATTCCATGTTCCGATGCTCCAAACCCGATTGAGGTCTTCACAATTTTGAAAATAAAACTCATAAAAGCCCTTCCCCAACGGAGTGATTTGCCATTTATTTACCGGAGCCCAAGCTTTGGTGAGCTTCTCGCGAATTTCATGTAAACGCAAAGGCTTATCTCCCTTAGCCATGATCAAACGGCCATGGAGATTGTTCTTGCATCTATCCAAACCCGCTTTGTAAGAATCCTCTGGTATTTTAATAGATAACCTCTTTCCTTTTAAGCACGGTTTAGGAAAGTTACCTACCGGAACGTCACAAACATTCTGTAGAGCTTGAGCAAACGATTTCCGTTGAGGCGAAAGGAACTTGTAACAGACTCGAGAATGCATTTTCTATCATTTTATTCCCATCATTATACAAATGTAACTTGAAGCAAACAATCCTAAAAAAAATATTACTCTTTTTTTTTTTAATTTAATAACTAAATTTAATGGACACATACTTAATTTTACTAGTAACTTTGCGGGTATTTGTGTAAAAAAAAAATAAAACAATACTAAGGATCCGTTTGGCCTAGTTTTTTTTAAGCTTATGCAAATAACTTATACAATATAAATTAAGTTTTATGTTATTTTATAAGTTCATACTAGTGAAAATCTTAATTTTATAAGCTATTTTATCATAAACTACCTTGACAAACTTATAATAATATATAAAAATTACATAAGCTCCAAATAAGAGGAAAAAAAAATCAGGCCAAACGATACCTAAAACCAAAAATATTTTGTATTTAACAACTGTTTCTAAACACAATTTTTTTTATTAGACTAAAACTTTTGAAAATCAACAACATTGTCATATTTTAAGTTGAAGGCTCCAACCGATGGAAACAATGATATGCCTAACTAGGATGTTTCCACCTATGGAAATTTTAGTTTAAAAACAGCTTCCAATCTTATTAGTTGATTGAATGATGACATTACTAATACTCATTCTTTGTTTGATCAGGTTTGGCAATGGAAATGACCAACTTGGGTTCACACAAATTTTTGGAAGCTGACTCATGGATCATTACTTACTAATGCAGTGAGACATCATCATCAGCAGATGACAAACGATGACTTGTGTCCTGTGTGTCAATCTCAACCTGAAACCATCATGCATATACTTTGAGATTGTGAAGATTTTCAGCAATATTGGAATCAATTCACCACTGAAACTATTGGGCTAAATTCTTTAGCCTTGTTATACATGCTTGGCTCGAATGGAACATCACAACCAGGGGCGGACCTGTGTGAGGCTTGGCGTAGCTATAGCCACACCAGCCCAAATATTTTCTAAAAATAATAATAATAATTTTATAAATAATTTTAAGTTATTCTTTATATATTCGTACAAATATTAATGTAAATATTAATTTAGAGTTTATTATTAATGACCGTAAGTCTCTCGGTGCACATTAGTTTAAGTATTAATGCAAATATTTGTGTATAGTCTATTATTATTGGTTTCAACTTTCAAGTTGTTGGTTATAGGTAGTGTATTATTTTAAGTTATTTTTTTACGATAGTATATTATTTTAAGTTATATACTTTATTTTTATAATAATCAACTTTGACTTTGTTTGTCAAAAAATAGTGGATAATTAATTAATTTGTAGTATTAAGTAAAATTAACGATTGAACTGACATATAAATATGAAATGAATAAAACAATAGGTTTAATTTTTTCAAATAAGATGATATGGGTAAAATTGAAATAAAAATTAATAAGTTATAAGCTAATTTTTGTGGTTTTTTTATATAATTTGTTAGTTTGTTGACTTCTCTTTTATGAATAAAAATTTTATGGATTGTTGGTGTTTGTTATATATATATATATATATATATGTTGTATTAGCAGTAATTTCATATATTATTTATTGTTTAACTGAATTATTGAGATGATGATATTTTTTTCAATATAATGTTAAAAAAATTTAGCCCCACTAATAATTCATGTCTGGGTCCGCCCCTGATCACAACTAAGAACATTGGAGTTAGTAACACCGATTGGCCTACTTTCTTTGGTGTGTCAGTTTGGATTCTTTGGAAAGATAGTAACAACCTAGTTCTTTCTAGAGAGACTGGACTTGGGAACCATCTTACTTCCAAGGTGGTTAATATGGCTTATCAAATCGAGAAATAGATAAAATGCCTTCTTGCATCTTGGGATGAGAATATATCTAAACGCAATACTCATTGGATAAGACTTGATGCTGACTTTGTTAAAATAAACATTGATGGCTCTTACAAAAATGGAAATTTAGCTTGTGGCGGCCTCATTAGAGGTCATTGTGGTCATTTTGTGAAGGTTTTTTTTTTTTACGTAATCTCGAAACAGAGAATGTCTTGCTTGCCGAGTTATGCGCTATTCTATTTGGTTGTCAAATGCCTATAGATATGCGTTTGACTCATGTTATCCTATAAACTGATTCAACTCATGTCGTCAATATGATCAACAATTGGTTTACTACCATCTTTTATCTTCAACCTCTTCTCCACGAGGTTATCTCTCTTATCCACCTTTCAGATTGGACCATCCATGTCAATCATATTCACCGCGAGACAACCTCTTGTGTTGATGTTGGTTTCATGCATGTTATGCTAAATTCAATTCCTACCTATAATAGTATTCTTCTTGATAAAGACTCAAGGGGATTTGTTCCTCTATAGTTGTGCCTTAGTTTTTCTCTTATTTTCCTTTATAAAAAAAAAGCTAAAGATTATGTTATTAAAAAAGTTATTTTTATTACAATAAACAAACACAAAATAAATTCTACTTTTCTATAAATCTCTAAAATCTAATCTTTAAATTATTGAATATCAAAATCACTTTTTTTTTCCTCTTTATGTACCCAAAAAAATCACTTTTTTTTTTATCCGGAACGAACATAAATATAGATATTTCTCTCACCTGAAATTCAAAGTTAAAAAAAAAATCAACCCAAGAAGAAACATTCAATAGTGGAACATAATCAACTCATAATCGCTTGTTTTTAATAATTTTTTGTGGTATTTGCATCCAAGAGTAACAATAATCGCTCGTTAAAAAAAAAAAAAAAAAGTAACAATAATCATGCCAAAAGTAAAAATAATGCCAAAATTTAGTCTGAATTTATATATAAAAAAAAAATTATAGTAGCTAAGCTGTGACTTATTCATTTTTTGAAACGTTATAGTAGCTGTGACTATTTCTCTGTTTTATGTAGCTTATATTTGTTTTAACAAAAGCATGATACAAAAACAAAAAGAAAGAGACAAGAGGGGTGTCAAATGGGTAATCATCAAGGACTACGTTTAAAACATCCTGCCAAAGTAACTTCCTAACAACGATTTTGAGCAAAAGGACCACATTTTTGTTGCATTATATAGTGTCACCCTTATAAATGCCACCCCCACCATTATGATTTGCAACATAAATTGATTAAGAAATATATCTTGTGGAGATTCAATAGATATAGGCAGCAACAACACACATGAAAATGGCATTGAAACCAACAATCTCATTCACATTCTTCTCCTTACTCATGTTAGCACTAGCAAATGGTTCTAATGCTGGCAAAATTGCAATCTACTGGGGTCAGAACGGAAACGAGGGCACGTTAGCTGAGGCTTGCGCCACCGGTAACTATGAATATGTGATCATAGCTTTCTTACCAACATTTGGCGACGGCCAAACTCCAATGATTAATCTAGCTGGCCATTGTGATCCATATAGTAATGAATGCACCGGCTTAAGCTCAGACATCAAATCATGTCAAGCCAAAGGCATCAAAGTATTGTTGTCAATAGGAGGAGGTGCTGGAAGCTACTCAATTGCATCAACACAAGATGCAAGTAATGTAGCAACTTACCTTTGGAATAACTTCTTGGGTGGACAATCTTCGTCTCGCCCTCTTGGTCCTGCTGTTCTTGATGGCATTGACTTTGACATCGAAGGAGGATCAAACCAACATTGGGGTGATCTTGCCAGGTACCTTAAAGGGTTTAACAAGAAAGTTTACATAACTGCAGCTCCTCAGTGTCCATTTCCTGATGCTTGGATAGGAAATGCACTTACAACAGGCCTTTTCGATTATGTTTGGGTACAATTCTACAATAACCCTCCTTGTCAATACAATCCTGGTGAAATTAGCAACTTTGAAGATGCATGGAAGCAGTGGATATCAGGTATCCCTGCAAACAAGATATTCTTAGGGTTACCTGCTTCTCCAACGGCTGCAGGAACTGGCTTTATTCCTGCAGCTGATCTCACTTCTACTGTGCTTCCAGCTATCAAGGGTTCTGCTAAATATGGCGGTGTTATGCTGTGGTCTAGGTATGATGATGTTCAGAGTGGTTATAGCTCCTCCATCAAGAGCCATGTCTGAAATCCTAATTAATCTGGTAGTAATGTATATGTAATATATGGGTTGATGTATGTTCAAATATCTATGTCTATTTAATATGAAGATGTTTTGTTGAAATGAATTCACTACAGTTGAACCATGTTCTTTGCCACTTAGACTAATAGACGATGGTCGTCTTTTAACAATTATTTCAAAGGACCGGTATGAAACTCAACCAATAATAATTATTATTAAAAGTATGTTATTAACATTCTCTAATTCAATGGCTATGAATCGAAGTAGTTAATTCCTTTGATATGGGGAAAATTACAAAAGGAAAATTCCTCATGCACCAAAAACTTATAGAGCAATTTACAGTTCTTACGACCTGTGCTAAGCCACTAACCAATACCCTCTACTTTTAACTAGAAAAGAATGGGGGGACTGTTACATCTTACACAAATTGGAAAGATTAACTAACCTCACATGCTAGCAAAGTCACCTCTTCCTCCATACTTAACTCAAGGAAGCTGAACAAACTAAAACATTGATCGACTTGCCCTTTGCTCGCTAGGTCTTCCATTGAACCCCACAATGGAGTTAAATTCCTCATGACAATAATTCACCAGCAATCACATTTTAACCACAGGTACAAGAAGATCAAGAATCCAACCTTTGCTACAATTGAGTTGGCCTCTCTTTGCTCCAGCTTGAAACATACATCAAAATGGGACTAGTCAAGCTGAAAGGGATGTAAAATATGGACTACCCCTGCCTTCAGTGTGCATCCCTTCACATATCATGTTATGTCAAGTCAGAAGCTTTGAACTGTCTAAGCAGTCCCTGGTGGAGATGGAACTTCCCTGTGCCGGAATAGCTTTGCCAATGCTCTACGTTCACAATCCTGCATAGATTGAATACGAACATTTTTCCCGTAAAATACCAATATATTCATTCAGTGCTAAGGTATTTTGTTAAGTAGCATTCAAGCAGGAACTGTATCCTTGTCCAGTAGACCCTTGAGTGAGGAGTACTAGGCCGTTAGATACAGAAATGCAGAAAAAGTATGATTCATCCTACATGCATAAAAATAACACATACCGTGCACAGGGAGAGGGGGAGAGAAAGTGAGAGAGAGAGAGAGAGAGAGAGAGAGGGAGAGAGAAGTATGATTCACCTTGAACATATATAGTTGAAATGGTCTATCTGGATTCATTCTCCTGAGTTTCAAATACGTATAAGCAAAGCTTAATTGATCACGGGATGTAAATCGATCAACTTCATTGAACCAAAGACATGAAAATAAATTTGACATTGGTGTATGGGCCCTGACAATAAAGGAACCCTCAGGAACATCTGCAACATGAAAGACTCAATGGTTGGAATCGTCAATCGTATTATGCACAAGTAGAGCCAACAAAATTCCATAATAATTAAACACGTGAAGGATACGCACAGCTCGGAAGAAGACTATGGTTTGATGGTTCAAACCTGGGGAGGCCATCAGACTCGTAAAAGTTAAACTGTTCATCAATTGCTGCGTGGTTGAACTTATTTAACCGCTTATTTTGGAGTACCTCCTCCCAGACACTGTGACGATCATAATGATTTGAAATGGCATATTCTGCCTTCCTTCGCCACAAAAAATATTCAATAATCAGCATAGGGTCAGATGTGAGTCGCATCTTGCTGTCAAGCCAAATTGAATACCTACCAAACCAGCATTTTCAAACAACATTAAAGTTTGGAACAAAATCAAAGAAACTTGGATGCCAGAAGAAATTGAGATCTACCTAGAATTTGGGAAGAGACGGTGTGATAAAAACTTCGGCACCTTTCCGGTTCTGCGCATGTCCTTATACGGCAAGTTTTCTACAATAACTACTTTCCACAGGCCAATGTAACCTCTTTCATCAGGATGGTTTCCTTCTGCCAAAAGTTTGGCTAGTGTTTGATCATCCAAGAACATAACAAAACAAACATTGTCCTTTGAATATTGACTGATCTGTGACAAAGAGGCGTAAATAAAATTTTATATATAATTAAAAGACACATTATTTATAAATTCAAGATGTAACACATTAATGATTAATCTTTCAATGAAGTATTATAATAACATAATCCAAGTTTATATTAAGTTCCACTACAGCACTTTTTTTTTTAATAGGAAGATCTACTGCAACATTAGCATGTAATAATATAGTAAATCATATGTAATCAAAATTTAATAGTAACACTTGCAAACAAATATATTTTATGTAAACAAAATCTATTGACATGGAAAGTTTCTGCAGTGAACACTCATTTGAAAGAGATTTAAATCTGCATTCTACAAGATTCTCATCTTTCTTATTAGTTTCTTGTAACATAGATAATATGACTCAGTATCTTCTGCATGCATATTACTTTCCTGACTTTAACAATTGGAAGTTTTATAACTACATTGAACTAACAGGACTTTTTGGTTCCATTTCAGCATCTCAATCTCAAACAAAGCCTTGAATTAACGTTTTGCTTTTAGTGTGGAGAATGCAAAAAACAGAAGGGTAAAAAAAAGCTGAATTACCAGTCTATTTGTAGGCCTCCGAAGAAAATCAGAGCTTCCAAAAATGCATGAAGAAACTGCAACCTTACAGCTGGACATGTAAGCTCTATCTTTTTCATCTAAATCAAATCCAGTGTTTGGATATCCCGATGGCCCGTTGACAAAACCACAATGGATTGTCTGGTTTTTCACATAAAATGAATTTTCTCTTTCCTCTAGAGTTGGATGCCCTCCAAATCGAGGTTCATAGAAGTCCTTTTGCGATGTTTTTTCCTCACGGTCAATGTAGTTTAAAGAAAACTGTGTGAAGTTTATATAATTTTTAGGTTCAATAAGTGCACCTACTGATTGCCGAAGTCCAACGTCACAAGGTAAATCTGAAGGAATTGAGTTTAATGAAATTATTGGAAGCAAATAATATAGTTATTAATACTGAGTCAGCTTAGTTAGGAACATAAATTCAAATGATGCTGATAGATTATAGACAATGTTGATTTACTCGACAAAATTCAAGCATCGGAAGTGATGCAACCATGAAGTTGAAAATCTCAGGTTTTTTCTTGTTCTTTTTTATTTTGAAAACACCAGTTCGTTTGACAGATATACTAGTAATCAACATATACAGAAGCACACATCATTATCAAAATGCTAAAAATTATGATTTCACAGAAAATATCAAGGACAAATGCATAATCAAGTTTTCTTGGCTAAAGTATAACTACCATAATCCTAAAAATGCTCCACTGTCTGAATGGCAATTTTTCCAATGTTTTAGTGTTTACAGTTGCAACTGTCTGATAGCTGCTCATCATGACTTTGAAAACAATGCAAATAATTCATCTATTATCCAATATTTCTGTATTTTTTTTTCACAAGTGTATTTTGTAAAAAGGATTCCTCGACAAATCTTTATTTATGAAAGAAACCATGGGAGGGGAAAGAACTGACTAAAGGCTCATTTGACGGCCATAATAGGATAAGAGAGTTGGATCCGAATAAACTCTAATCATATCTTATATTTGATGAGCACCATATGATTCACAGATAGGTATGTTATCATATTCACATTTGAGGGGGAATGAACAAATTATAAAGAAAGAACTGACAAAATTATTCTTTTGATTAGGCGGAAAAGATGGTGACGAAAGGTGCTCTGTGAAGGCAGAAGGTATTGGCAGAGGTGACAAAGATGACGGTGAAAATCATGATGGTCGTGGAGGGTTCAAAACAATGGGGTGGCAGCAGTGGTGGTAGAGGGTGTCCAAGTCCAATGGTGGCAATGACAAAAGACAGTGGCAGTGGAGGGTTTCTGGTAGTGGTGGCAAGGAAATGTGTTGGGCGGTGGAGGCTATATAGGGTGTCAAGAAATTGTGGGTACTGGTGGTGGTGGTAGTAGTGACTAGTGACGACAAATGTGGTGGGGGTAATCGTCAAAAATAATGAGTATCACGTGGACGTGGTGGTGGTGGTGGGGTAGGATGTCAGATGACAATGAGCGAGAAAGGTGTTAGGCAGTGAGACAGAGGCAGTGATGAAGGGTATTGGTCAATAGATGCTGCCATGAGGAATGGGATAAGACAGAGGATCACAAATAAAAGTGCAAAAGAAAAATCCCTATTCTATCTTGTTTATTCTAACTTGCTACCTTTTTAAGATAAACTTTACACTGAAGAGTAGTATAGGATAAGCCAACATGATAAGCGTGTCATATTCCAATGGCTCAACAAACCCTAGAAGATATAGGACACCATACTTATCCTATCCTATCTTCCTTATTTGAGCCACCGAATATAGGTTAACCTTGAGAATTCATAAAACATATTGTAATGATATATGAGTTGCAAAGCACGACTCTTACGCTTCCGACGCTTGTTTTTAGGTGGGTTTTCAACGTTGTATAAGGAACTATTCTCTTTTAGGCTACGCTCTCCCCGAAGATCTTGTTGTGGCATTGAGAACCTGGATTCCAGTTTAGCTGTAACAAAACCAATGGAAGAAATAGAAATACAAGTGAAAATTCAGCCAGTTGGGTTTTTCAAACAAATAACTAACACAGTAGGAAACTATTGTATATAAGCTTACAAAATATCAGGAAGAAAGTCCCATGTCTCTGGCCTCACCTTGTAAAAACTTTTTCAGTCCATAAATTGTTAAAAATATTGAAAAGAGTGCCAAAACGAGGATAATCCAGCGCAAAATTCGGTGTTTAGTGATCCTTCCAAACCTTCTACCACGACGAGAAACTTTAGAGCCATGATCACTTTTAGAAATAGAATTTAAAGCGGCATCAATGATGACTCTTCTCTCTGGAAATAATTCACCGTTGTTTCTTAAAAGAGCCATGCCAGAGAACATCCCAAGATTCAGACATAGACCAAAGTATCTGTATAACAAGTAAACAACCAAAAAGCTTACAGTTTCACCAAAAAGATGATCGTCAAACAATCAATCCTCGTGTTGTCAACTCATGATCAATATAAATTGAGCTCATACAACAAAACAAATCTATGTAAAACTGGCACTTTAAATATAAGGTGTGCCCTGTGTCCAACACTACAGTGACAGATGTTATTGCATTCAATCAACTACAGTATCATTTTGCTATTACCGGTGATTACGCGTCAAAGTTTTGTTCGGTGTCCTTGTTTGTGTTGGTGCTTCTTAATTCTTATGCACGAAACCATGTATACTTAAATAGTTAGATATTAAGTTATTCACTAAATTTGACAGCCTATGAGCAGCTACAGATTACAAAAGCACTCGTAGGATGAGAGGTCTACAATCTACAAAGCACAAACACTCCTTAGAATAGGCATCTCTCGATGTCAACCAACATGACACCCACACATATGATTACATTGAATTATATCATTTTCTCAAATTATTATCGGTGTCAATATGTCAGTGTCCATGTCGTGCTTGTATCTGTGATTCACAGTCTAGAATCCATGTATCAAGCTCAAAATTGCTCAACCAACAACCATCTTTGTTGCCACCCCAAGCAATGGCAATGGCAAGAAATTGTAAACATCAATGGGAAATGCCACTAACTAACTCATAGCAAAAACATATCAAATAATGAAACTTTTGTACAATAACTATCGCAAAAATCCAATTTTATCATGAATACAAAAAACTTGTCATTGATTCTGCACTAATCATTGGATTATGTAATTGAAATTGTAAAATAAAATGTCAAACATGATTAAAAACAATCAAACTACATTGATGCATTCCCTCAAATTAGAGAAAAACACAACGATATAGAGAAAAAAAAAATGAAGAGATGGAAATGGAAAAACTTACTGGGATTAACCAAAAGAGCAATGTAAAACATGGAAAATCATCATCATCATCTTTTGAGAAGAAATTGAAGAAGAATCAACAATGGTGTGATGAAATGATTGAGGATGTAAAATAAAATGAGGTTGGTTGAATCGAATAAAATCACGATCCGAACTTTTAATTATAAAAAGTTTTAATTTTTTGGTTTGGTTTTCACACTTGTTCTTTTTTTTTTTCGGTGCTTTTTTTTTTTCTGACACCGACAGTGGAAAGCAGCGTTATTTGTGTCGTCGGTGATTTATTTGCTCAAAATTTGTACAGACGTGGTTTGTTGTTTACGATTCTGTCTTCAAGTTTCACCTTTTAATTTGTTTTTTTGAGGAAAGTTTAATCTTGTTAATCGCATTTCTCCATTTTTATTAAATGCTAATTGTACATTCTTCCTTAATATAATATTAAATATTGAATTAAAGTCAATGACTCGTGCGATTAAACAAATTTTTATAAGAAACAATTTGAAAAAAAATACGTAGACCAAAGAACCTTAGGGCCCGTTTGGTGCGCAGGATAGGATAGTGACAAGATAGGATATACAACAGGATAGTGATAGGATAGGATATCAGCAGGATAACCGTTATCCTCAGTTTTCCTATCCTGTGTTTGGTGCACACAGGATAACAAACATGATAACTATTATATCATATTTTTAATACATATTTGTTCATACCAATATGATAAGATACATAACATATTTAAATGACAAAATTACCCTCGTAAAATAATTGTTATTTGTTAAAAATTATATTGTAATACTTTGAATTTTATAAATAAAAATATAAATAAGTAATTGTACAAAAAGAAAAAGTAATCAAATAACTTTAAATTTTAAATACAAATCATGAGAAAATAAACAAATTAAGTTTTTTATATGAATCATGATCAAATAAATAACTCAATTATACATGTTAGATAAGCTAAATAAATATATGATATATGTAAATAATAAAACTACCATTGCAAAAGAATTATATTTAAGTTGTTATTAAATTTAAATTAATATTCATATTTTGCAATTTTTTAATAATTATTTTAATTTAAAATATTGTAATTTTAGGAGAATTTTGATTTTTTAGATTATATAAATTACAAAATTACCCTTGTGAGAAAATCACATATTTAAAAATTAATTATTTTATTATTAATTTACTATCAAATTATTTTATTAATTTTCAATTTTTTATTTTAAAATATATTTTATAGAATAAATCAACGATTTTTTTTTTCTTATCATATCCTGCTGGTAACCCAGCTCAAATTCAGGATAAGGATTTTAACTAGAGAAACAGGATAGGATAAGCTTCGGGATTAACTTATCATATCTTGTTGTGTCACCAAACACTGGATTGAGACAAGATATGATATTGAAATTCTGGCACACTAGTATAAAGATGTTGTACTCAACGCTTCACCACTATAGTATACTTTTAATGCGTGAATCAATGATCCAACATCCAACAGCGCATACACAAGGAATAATAAACTAAACAAACTGAAAGTAAATTAACACAGTGATTTGTTAACCCAGTTCAGCATAAGCCTACTCTGGGGGATACCAATCCAGGAGAGAATCCACTATGATAGTATTAGTTTGAAGCCCTCAATAAACCTCCCGTTTATGACTTCTCACCTAATCACCACCCGTGCTATATCCTACCTAAGACACACCTAGGTATGAGAACCTCCGCTCACCTCCTCTTGATCACAGCCACTGTGATCGTACACTTCTAGATTCAATAGGTGAAGACACACTTCATAAAACACACACCAATCCCTTACTTAAAAGCTTTGGAATTGTATACACACACTATCTCCTTGCTTAGAAGCTCCAGAGATATTACAATGCACAAACACACAGTTCCTAGTCTAGTGGGAAATCAACACAAGACTTAGAACACAATGAACACAATACTAAAACCTAAACTCACGCTTTGTAAGACTCAATTCTGGTTTCAGTTATTTGAACAAAGGCTTCAACCTTCTTTAAATAGCCTTCACGAGCTCAGGCTAGGTCTTCAGTTAGGCTTCAATGGCATAGCTTGATTAATGGATCCTTCAAGGAATATTCTTCGATTAAAATGTTTTGTTTCCTTAACTTGAAGATCTGATTAGTAAGCAAAACTTGATCACGAGATCCATTAATAATTATGCGTGACAACGCTCCTTATCACAAACGATCATTTATTATGGATTCCATATTTAGAACTTAGGCGCGAGATCTCAACATACACAGGCCCGGCCTACTGGATGTGGTATCCAATGTTGAAGCATTGTACCGAACATCTTGCTTATACTGGATGGTGGAAGCATGTAGTTCCACATCAGGAAAGATCACATGTTTTAGCAAAATGAGGCCAATCATACAACGCCAACAGATATAGTTATCATATCCTGTCTCTTATCCTGTGCACCAAACGGGCCCTATATTTCTTATTAAAAATTCTAAAATTTTACAATCTATTCCAAAACTAACCTTGGTGTATTAATTTATCCTTGTATATTGTAATATAGGGAATATGTCACTTTAATTAATGAATAACTTTGAAATGGATTAATATGATACTCCCTCCGTTTTTTTTAACTGTCCAGTTTTGTCATATTTAACGTTTCTAAATAACTGTCCATTTGGTGTTTTAAAGAGACAATTGGTCAATTGTACCTTTTGTCGATTACTCCTATCTTTTTTAATAAAACTAATTAATGCTATATATTTGGAAAACTAAATCTTTTCTTTTTACATTTTTTTGGTACATAACATATTAATTTTTTTTAAAAAAATAATATATTAATTTTTTTTTTGGTAAACCAAATGTATCATCCGTACGCAACTGCAGAGAGCTCGAGGTAACTGAGATTCATTTAAGGGGTTTGACCTCTCCCAATAAATGTTTTTCCATACGCACCGGCCGGGAATCGAACCCAGGACCAAATGGTTAAGGGACACAAGTTTCTACCACTTGTGCCACACTATGTTGGTATAAAATATTAAATTTATTGGAAAGAGAAAGTGCGTGAAAAAAATAGAAATTTATTGGTGGATTAACATTAGGGTATAATAGAAAGATAAAATTCAAAAATACACTTTCTTAATTTGATGTTTCTATTCTAAATGGACACATAAAAAAACGGAGGGAGTACAATTTAATAAGTGTAGAAATGAAATTGAAAGAATAAATTTAATGATTGTTTCTTATACAAATGACCAGTTTTTTTTTACCAAATTGTACATTATAAAAAGGACCGAAGAGAGTACTATACTAGTATGTTAGCACGTGTCATGTCCGAGCACGAGACAATTTCCTTTTTTAATATTATTTATGTATTTTGTTTTAAATATTATTTGATATATTTAGAATAAATTAATTTGGTTTAAAATTCTTTGATGAAATTGACATAATCTTTATTCTTTCTCGCTTTATAATATTTATGTAAGAATTCAATTTTCTTTTAATAATTATATGTAAAAACTTAAGTTATTATCTCGTTCTATAGAAATTTTTTAATCAACGATATGTAAAGATGTATTTAAATTATGAACTTTTTGTGATGCCTACCATACTCCGTCAATTTTAAATAATACATTCACCTTTTATTTCAATTGTGCAAACTTTTAGAATTAAAATCAGGTTAATTTAGTTTTATATTGTTGAATTTATATAATTTATTATGTAACAAAAAAAATCAAATTAAAGGATTTTTTTTGTTTGAATATTTTTAAGTTGGTTTTATTTTGTTGAATTTATATAATTTATTAGTTTTTCTTTTGACACAATATGATTTATTAGTTAAATATATTTAACAAAACAATAATAGACAGTCATATTAATATAAGCATCTATAACTAGATAATTGAGAATGTTAAAATATTGATCCGCGTATGTATTAATATATGAACATAAATATAGTGTGTAGTATGAATTACAAATAATAAGCCTTATATTAATATATGAGTAGAAATATATGTCTTCGTAGAATTTTAAAAAAAAAAAACGGTATTAATATGAGTATAGTAATAGGATCAACTATAAATTACAAACAAAAAAAAAACCTAGTCCTGACATATGAATTGAAATATAGGCTTACTTATAAATTATTAAAAAAACAAAAAAAAATAGATCACCATATTAATATATAAGTAGAATTATGGTCCCCATTAAAATATAAAAAACAAAAATAGGCCGACATACTAATAATATAAATATACTCTCATTTTTATAAGTAAAAATTCACTTTTTAGGCTCATTGAAAAACTGATGTATCTACGTTTATTTATGTTAAAAGAGAGTTAAAAAAAAGATTATTGTTAGAGCTACTAAAAAAAGTTATACATTCACCAATCGTTAGTTGGTTCAGTGGTGATTGGCGCTGAACTTGGTAGGGAGGACCGCGGTTCAATCCCCCGCAACTACGATCGGGAGGGGGCTAGAACCACTTGATGCCAGAACTGACCCCCGAACCAGATTAAACTGGCAGTGATAACCAACAAAAAAAAAGTTATACACTCGTTCTATGAACTTAGCTCAGTTAATAAGACATATTATATATGTAGGCTCAGAGTTCAAACTAAGATCATCCCAATTATTCACTTTAATTAAACGTAAAAAAAAACGGTATTAATATGAGTATAGTAATAGGATCAACTATAAATTACAAAAAAAATAAAAAATAAAATCTAGTCCTGACATATGAATCGAAATATAGGTTTACTTATAAATTATTAAAAAAACAAAAAAAATAGATCACCATATTAATATATAAGTAGAATTACGGTCCCCATTAAAATATAAAAAATAAAAAATAAAAATAGGCCGGCATACTAATAATATAAATATACTCTCATTTTTATAAGTAAAAATTCAATTTTTAAGTTCATTGAAAAACTGATGTATCTACGTTTATTTATGTTAAAAGAGAGTTAAAAAAAGATTATTGTTAGAGCTACTAAAAAGAGTTATACATTTACTAATCGTTAGTTGGTTCAGTGGTGATTGACGCTGAACTTGGTAGGAAGGACCGCGGTTCGATCCCCCGCAACTGCGATCGGGAGGGGGCTGGAACCACTTGATGCCAGAACTAACCCCCGAACCAGATTAAACTGGTGGTAATAACCAACAAAAAAAAAGTTATACATTCGTTTTATGAACTTAGCTCAGTTAAATAGGACATATTATATATTATACATGTAGGCTCAGAGTTCAAACTAACATCATCCCAATTATTCACTTTAATTAAACGTAAAAAAGAAAAATTATACACCCGTCACATTTTTTAAATTTTCTCTCCAATTCTTTTCATCCATCTTAATAGCAGTAAAAAACAAAACCAAACAAAGAAAAATACGGCGTGAGAAACCAGTGGAGGGAGGTAATGGCGACGGAGCTCGAAGAACTCGTCAGCTTCCTATCTTCTCCATCACCACAGGTAAACAAACTTACTTCTCTTCTATTTTCTCATCATTCGTCGTTTATTCCCTTTTCAAATTCATTTTATTGTCGTTTTGTTCCCCGTTGCAGATAACAAAGGCCGCCGTTGATATAGTTCGCGGATTAACCGGTTCCGATGAGGGTTTGCATTCATTAGCCAATCAAGCAAAAGCCTTGATTCCTGCACTGTCCGGTCTCTTAACCGCACCCAAGGTAAAGATACATCACTGCAGATTACTTTTACATATATTAGGGTTAATCAGTTATTACTTTACTAGCTCGCCGACGGGCACATGGCACGTTAGTTAGTTAGTTAGTTAACAATGCTTAAATGGTAAAAAATACCATTTTTTTCCAATTATTTAGAAGAATTTAGACTCTGTTTCGCAAAACAATAGTATATAGCTGATGAGTTAGCTTATAGCACATAAATTTAGAAGAATTTAGACTTTGTTTTGCAAAGCAATAGTATATAGCTGATGATTTAGAAGAGTTTAGACTCTTTTTCGCAAAACAATAGTATATAGCTGATGAGTTAGCTCATAGCATATAACCTAGCTGATTGAATTTGTAGTGTTTGGTAAAATTAACTGTTGACTAACTTAGAAATATAAAATGACAAAAAATATATGTTTACTAATATTTAATTTGTTTTCAAGTAAGATGACAAGGATAAAATTGAGAAAAAAATTGATAAGCTATTATAAGCTAATTGAATTAGCTTATTATCAAAATAAGGTATAAGTTCGTTAAAAAATGACAGTTACTAAACAAATCTTTTTTAGCCATGTGAGCTTATAAGCTAATAAATGCTATAAGCTAAAAAAAAGTGTCCTGCCAAACAGACCGTTAGTGATTATGGGGTAAAACTTAGGTAATGTGCAATAGACACTGTTCCCTCCTACTGTTCTAAACTAAACAGATAGCATAACTGTTACTACCAATTTATAAAGGGCGTTGAAAATGGTACTATTTGTTGTATCTAAGTTCAGTCCTTTAGTTATTTGATGGATAAAATTATGAACGAATGGTTTAAATGAAGGGTAAATTTTGAAAACAAAGGCTACACTAAAATATGGTATCTACTTTATATATTTGGTATAGATTGTTGATTGTTTTGGAGTTGATGATGATGATATGACATGTTGTTTCAGGAGGTTTCTGAGGCTGCTGCTGAAGCTCTCGTGAATCTTTCGCAAAATTCAAATCTTGCGGAGGAGATGGTTCAGTTGAGACTTGTTGAAACGACAATGGATGTTTTGTATAAGCCTGGTTGTTGTGTTACCCGTTTGCTCGTTATGCTTTTGGTTAATCTCACTCAACTTGATGCTGGTACTGTTTCCTTGCTTCAGGTATGTTAAGTTTTGGAAGTTGTCAAAAGAAACTTTATGTTATGATAAATACATGTAATGGTCACGATAACATTAAAAAAAGGATTTGGCTCGTCTAAACTGGGCAATTCTGTTAGGAGAATAAAGTTAGCAATCTCAATATTGAATGAGCAAATCAACACTTTGTATTTCATTACATACATGATTTGTTTTACATGCAATATCAGTATTTATTTATTCATCAACAATTGATATTACTTAATTTATCCTTTGAACTGGATTGCTCATTTTAAATGAGCTAAATTTAAAAAGAAGGTACAATAATAAGTTAATAAGACTATGGAAATTTACAAAGTTAAGTAATGTAGATAGGATATGTTATTTGTGGTGTTCGAAAAAAAGTTTGGTTGCTTTTCCCTTGCTCGCTGTCAATTTGTTATTCTCTTCTTGTTGCCAGACTGATGATGAGAAGGTGCGTGGATTATATGTTATGAAGCTTGTGAGATCATTTTGTAGAACCACACATGAGAATGATGGTATATCTTTCTGAACTCATATAACTAATTGTTTCGCTCGCATCGTCAAAGTTCTACATCTTTGTTTATTTTTTTTTAATAGTTTTCTGTTTCCCTACTCTTCAAACCTCATGTGTTCATAGACTGCTGTCTGCTGATTGTAGCCTGTTTGATCTCTTGATTGTTGTTGAATTCTGAACAATTTTCTCTACGCTGAGAAGCTGAGGCACCTGTTACTAGAAGATTAACATTCTAATTTGTTTGAAATAAATAGATAATGATTGTAGGGAAACATTTGACTTGGGTGTTCAACATTTTGCGAATAGTGTTACTAGTAGAGATGTCATTTTAATTTTTACTGTTAGCTTTGTTGATAATTGTCTACTAATTGACATGCTGATTCAGCGAATTGTTTTTTTACCAGATGATTCTTTTGAACATGTTGGTTCCATACTTGTTAACATCACAAAGCACCAGACAGGGAGGGAGCTTCTACTCGACCCAAAACGGGGTCTCTTGAAGCAGATAATTAGACAGTTCGATTCAAACAGTTCGTTGAGAAAGAAAGGGGTATGTGCAAAATAACTGCGGCCTTGATGCTTTCTGTTGCGGATGATTTATTGCTTTCTCAGATTTCCTCGCTGATGGTCTGATGCTTGGCAAAGTCAAACTTTGTGGCCCTGAAAAGAATTATTTAAACTGATGTTATAATGTACCACTAATACATGGTCTTAAGTCTTGACTGTTGTTTTGTTCCTGGTGAATTTAAACTTAATGGATTTGTTTGAGTTATGACTATGTTAATTACCGGTTTCCTCATAAAATAACATTGATTTTTGTGACATAATTGTATGGGCTAAGCTTATTAAGTTCTTATAGCTCGGGTCTTGCTCAGCTAAAAATTGTTGCGATATTGCTATCAGGTCTCTGGAACTATTCGCAACTGTTGTTTTGAAGCTGAGAATCAGCTACAAAATTTGCTTTTAGTATCGGAGTTTCTATGGCCTGCATTACTTCTTCCAGTAGCCGGCAACAAGGTAACATGCTTTACTTTTTCTGACCTCAAAGCATTAATCTTCTGCATTGAGGAATAGGTCTTAAACCACCACTTGGTAAGGTTAAAATGGTTGTGAAGGTTTACATATTGCATTGATAAAGTGATTTTTATGTAGATCTACAGTGAGGAGGACAGAAAGAAAATGCCACTTGAACTTGGGACTGCACTATCGATTGAACGTGAACCAGTTAATGATCCTGAAATTCGCACTCAAGTATTGGAAGCCATATATTTGATCTTATTGCAGGTAAATTTGAAAATTATATTCCTATTTTCTCCTTAAGTGGTTCTTTTCTTCTTTGCTACATATCAAGAATTGAAGACAAATGTTTTCTCCTAATCTGTGCTTATGGGTATTATACACTGTAAAACAATAGTCTCTTTTGGAATCTGAATTAAAAAGTGACTATTTTGTCCCATTGTAGAACATCTGTTTTAGACTTGAAATTTGAAAGCCCCTACTACATACATTGCGCACAAAATCATTTGTCTAAACTTGAGTAGACTCATTCACATAGATTCATGTAGACGCACCTAGAATCAGAGTTCAAGGACAATAAAATGTGTCTTCAACAGAATGGCTATTTTCCCCCACGTCAAAAATGACAGTTGTTTGGTGTTTATTATAAAAACCAAAATGCAACAGCTATATGACAAAGTTCCAAAGTCAACAGAGGATAAGCCTTGGCTGTGACACGTGACCTGACTCCACATATGTATCTTGACTTCTAAGATCCCGACTGAACCCATCTGCAAAGGAGGCGAACAAATGTTGGGCACATATCCAAGCACTATGATGCACAGATACGATACGGCGATACATTGTTCTTTAAAATATATAGGACACAATACATTTAGGCTACATAAATACAAAAAATAAAATTTCCCAAAATATTAATCATTATAAAATAGAAACTTCAAATCATTGTCTGTCAAAAATCCCAACTTAAGGTTTTCAAAATAAAATTCAAACAAAATATCAATCCATGATTTACATGCCCTTTTATGTAACATGGCTCTGGCTATCTTATCAATCTGATGATGAGAGATATCAGATATATTATTCCTTCTTGATGATGCATCAGATTTATGATGTGAGCTGCCATTGTTGTTGCAGGAGGCAGGCCGAAGAGCCTTTTGGTCTGTAAACGGGCCTAGAATAGTACAAGTTGGTTACGAAGATGAGGAAGATCCAAAAGTGATGGGAGCGTTTGAGCAACTGGGATCCTTGGTAAACAACACCATATGTTTTATTTTACCAACAAAAATCTTCTTGAACCTCCTCCTTGATCCCCGACTTTCTCTTGTAATAATTTTCTAATATTAATCACCTGCATGTTACTGACTCGATATTTTTATACAGTTGGTTGGCGGCAGCGGTATGGAGGAACCATCCACTGAAACGACAGAGTAGTTACTTTATTTTTGTTATATGTACTCCACACATATCTCCATAACAACTGTAGTGTTTGTGAAGGTCATTCCAAGTCAAATTTTCCATTTTGAATTTGGAGTTGCCATTTTTATGAAACATGTAAATTTTGTGACGTAGAATAGCTTGTCAAAATTGTTATACATGCCGCAGAGTGGCAAATGCTCTTGAGGGTCCTTCAATTACTTTTGAATTTGGAGTTTACCAATCTGTCCTTCAATTACTTTTTAGGGTCTGTTTGGTTCAAAGTAGATGGAGGAGAAGAGAGATGAGGAGGTAATCTTGACCAAAAAAGATTTTTTTTTATTAAATCATTTTTAAAAAAAATGTTTTTTATTCTTGAAAATAAAAACAAAAATTTTAAAAATGTTCCCTCACAATAAATGTTATCTGAATTTAAAATATTCCCTTTACCAATTTGAAACGTTTTTTTAACCAATCAAATCTCTCTAATAATTGAGGTTTTTTGTTTTTTTTTTTATTTTAATTTTTTTAAAATAAAAATACATTTTGCTACGATAGCAAAGAAAATAAGAGGAGTAAACAGTATTTACATTGTGTATGTACTTGGTGCACTTTTTTAAGATTACTCGGTTGTGAAACAAGAAAATAAGATGATCAATGAATGTAATGACGACTTCTGATTTTCTAAGATATTAACTATTTTTTATAAATAAATAAAAACATGAAAAGTTATATATATATATAACTTAAATAATATGGTTGAGGAATCCGTGGTGGCGGAGGGTACTTCCCGGATCACCGCCATGAAATGTCTTTGGGGGAACTTTTCTCTCCATCCCCGTCGCCGCGAAAATCCCCGACTTCGAAGCTCCGAACAGATAATCCCCACAAGGAATTCCATTAACAGATGCAAATTGACATCCCTAAATTTAATTTAATGGAGTGTGTTATTGGTTGGGTAAAATCAACAATAAAACATAGTTGGTCTCATTTAACTTGTGCAATGAGATCCAAATGATTACACTTTCAGCCTTAGAAGATGAGCATGATGGCTTCGATGTTACTTTAACATTGTTAAATGGGCTGGTTGCTACGATATCTAATCGTAAAGAAGTTTTCTCTTTAGGCCCCCCACGTTTCTTTTATACTCCCTTACTTACGTTTTTGCCCCTGCACGGTGTTTCGGGTTATACGAATCGAACTTTTAAAAAATTCGGGGAATAGAAATCGTTCGCTTTTTCCTTCGAGCTTTGTTAACCAAAGTTAACTGATATAGAAACAGAAGTTTAACTTCTCATTTCAGTTACGTTTTTTCTTCTAAACACCAACAACACTACTCCTTCATCCTCTTGTGTGCAATTTTGTGGAAAACTTCAACATCCTACCTCAAACCATTCTTAATCAAGTAAGTTCCATGCATTTACATTCACTCTTTTCTCATTCCATGTTTTTCTTATCACATTCCATCTTTTCTATGTTTTTCTTAGCAAACGTTCCAAACTTGATTTTAAGCAGCAATTTGAGTGAAAAACGGATTGGATTTTGGGATCTCTTTTGGTAGTGTGGGGATGAAGTATTGAAAGTGATGAAGAATGTGAGAGGTTGTTTTCTATATAAACACACTTCGATTCGTAAAGCCCGAAGAAGTAAGCGAGTGGTTTTTAAAACTCGAAGTTTTTATTTTTTCTAGTCGTAAAGCCCGAATTTGCTAACCGAAAATTTGGACATTTTGGAAGGGCAAACTGCGATTTAAGGGGGGTATAAAAGAAACGTGGGGGGTGGGGAGAGAAAACATCAATCGTAAAATGTCTGCATCTTTCCAAATATCAATCTTGGGTGAATTTGGTGTCAAATAATCATGGATTAGACTCTTCATATTAAACATTTGTCTTGCATTGAGCAACTTATCGGAGTAGGGATGAAGGGCACTATATTCTTCAGAAACGAAGCTGGTGATAGCTTGTTTGGATTTAGCCATTGGATCGTTTCAAGAGATCGTGTTGGAACAAAGAACACAATATTGTGTGAATTGAAAATAAAAATTTTTGAGTCCCACTTCGGGTACTAGAACATACTAGTGTGTATAGTATACTAGTGTGTATTTGGAAAATAATTAAATTAAGTCTTATTTATTTATTTATTTATTTAATTCATTATTAATTTGGTAAACATCACGTGGAGAATGCAAAATGAAGTAGTCAAAGCTCTTGAGTTCTGGTACCATATATCTAGCATTGTTAGTTGTTGCTTGATAGGGTAATATATTGGTTTAAGGGTTAAGCCTTTATAATGATTTATAACTGCTAGCTGCCGCCACAAAAATAGAAAAAAAATACATAATTGAGCAAATAGAAGTCGGTGGTATTTGTGTGAGCATTTGAAACCTATGTCCTTCATAAGGTTAGTAAGAATTATGTCATTCAAAGATACTCTTGTCACATACTATTATTACTGTTAACCCGTTGGAAAATCAAATCAAGTAGTATGTTGAAAATATAGAGTACATATGGTCAGGTATTTTTCTTCTTCCGTTTTTGGAATATTATTAGTCGAAATGATTTTAATGAATCATATGATGCTAGTTTTTCTGTACACTCACTCCATGCCAAGTTTTATTTAAGCTCTAATATTATTATGAGATGATCCGAATACTAGTGATGCAGTCAGTGGCGGATCCAGGACCCTAGGTCAGGGGGTGCAAATTTTTTTTTTTTCAATTAAATATTATTACTATAATATTTATTCTATTAAATTAATAATTATATATATGAAATTATTAGATAATATGTATTTAGTATGCGAATAGGCTTAACATATGTTACTTTAGCTCAGTGGCAAAGTCCAAATTTGCGGACTTCATAAGCTGTCATCGATTCCCGCTGGCCACTTTTTTGCAATTTATCTATGAATTAATGGAAAAAGTTGAAGAGATAATAAACAAATTAAATAATAAATAAATGAAATGAAAAGACTGAAAGCATAACTATGGCAGTCTTTCCAACAAGTTGGAGTCATAATGACGAATTAAATACTGCGCGTCTGATACACTACTACGCGTCCCCATGATGCACCATCAGATAAGAAGAAATTGGTGTGCTTGGTGCAAAAATAAAATTTCAGGGGTGCAAAATTTAAATAAATAAGATACTATGTGGAATTTTTAAAAGTTCAGGGTGTGCAGGTGCACACCACACCCTCACATAACACTGGATCCGCCCCTGGATACAGTAACTAATGCATATTTACCAGCGGTTGTTCTTACATCTTAAAAGAATTAAGAAACTCTTTGAATTTTATTTGATTAAGATTCTTTACGGTGTTGTTATAACTAACTAGAATGATTTTTGCAAATTAGATAGATTTGCAATAATTTTTGTTCCTAATAGTTTAGGGAAGAATTAAAGTTATGTGGTGAGTAATACTAGTATTAGTATTATTCTTATATTTCAAGAGTGATCCTAGTATCACAATTCCTTCAAATTTAAGAATGGTCATAGCGTCATATTCCCTATGATTTGAATGGTCTTAGTTACCATATAAGAATGGTCTCGGTACCATATTAGAACGGTCATAGCGCAATGGTTTTAGTACCATATTTGAGGGTGTAATTCTTGCCCGATATCTACAGTGCAGTATTTATTGGTATCAGTAGAACTGGGCTGTTTTATCCTGGGGACTTCGTGGTTGATCGTCTGCCTTGCACAATTTTGGGCAGTGCCGCGAAACGTCTTAAAGAGAGCGTATCGACCCGCGACTCAATCCAGTAATCTCTTCGGTGGCTAAAAATTATTTTTAACGATTTTGAACCTCGGAAACAAAAGATCGATATTAAAGGAGAATTTTTTTTTGTGTCAAATTGTTATGTAAAAGAAAAGCTTGTGTCCGATTGGAATAAACATGTAATTTCGTTTCCGACATATGTGTCACTTGAGGTTTGAGTCTAGTTTCTATATGCAAGTATATACATTTGTTTTTAAGATACAGTTAAAGGAATAACACATTCTTAAGAGATCCATTAACTACTAGTTTTGGCTGCATAACGTTTTTCAGTGCTTCTAATTCAAAAAATTCAACTCATGTGGACGCAATGTTGCGGTTGTGGTGGTGTGCACAACTTCTATGTGATTGTAAATCACATACATAGTAGTCTGCTTCAATATTGCCCAAACGTAGTGAGCGCAACGGCTGCATCGGACATCATTAGACTGCATCAAGCTCCAACAAACTTTAGAGTGTTCACATTAAAAACTAATCACAATAGCATCACAATAGCTGCCATGGCCACAACCATGACTGCATCCGTGACTCCTGCTTCAAACTACACATATATAGTTCACATATCACAGCTTCAGAAAGTATCATCAACACCGGCGGATCTACAGCTCGGCTTGCCTAGACATTTGCTAGGCTCTGGTAAATTCTTTTGATATTTTAGGAGTTAGTTTAGGACAAAATTGAAAAAAATAATTCGAAAACTTGGTATCCAGTCCTACGACCGACTAATCAGAGGGGACCAATCCCACCGCCAACTTGCAAGGGCCCATTTAAAGCCAAAGTTTTTTTGCTCTGTGTCAACTTAGCCCACCGAAATTGGCACAGGAGGAATCAAACCTGAGACATTGAGAGGAGCATACTCCAATGATCCAAACCAACACCACTAGACCAACCGCAAGTGGGTTAGAAAAAAAATTTGAAATTTTTCTGTTGTACAAACCTGAAACTTTTGAGTACAAAACTGAAATTTTTGTTTGAAATTAAGATTTTACCCTGATTTTATAAGTTCTGAACTTCAAGTACATATAAATATAACACAACTAGAGGTGAGAATAGGCTAGGCCGAGCTAGGCTTTGCCAAGCCTGAGCCTGGCCTGTCAAAAAATCGAAGGTCTAAGCCTGGCCTGTGGCCTATCATAGGCTTAAATTCTAGGCCTGAGCCTGACCTTTTGAAAGTCTGATGTGGCCTGTTAGCCTGTTTAAAAGCCTATTTCATATGAACATATTTAAATAATAATTATATTTATTTTGAAATATACTTATGAACTAATAAAATAATGTTCCATTTGATATTTTAGAGAATTTGACTATATATGTCATCATATTTCAATTCTAGTTTATAATAATACATTTATATATGTTAAAAACTAATGTAGATTATTAAACTTAAATTACTTAAAAAGTTAATAGATTTATAATTTAATCAAAGTATAAATTTTAATATATAAATAATAATCGTAATAAAAATATTATTCATGTTAACTTAAATAGGCCGGCCTAGTAGGCCTCAAAGGCTTTTTTAATGGCCTGCGGCCTGGCCTTTTTAGCTAAATAGGCTTATAAAAAAGCATTGGCCTGCTCTATTTAAAGAAATAGGCTGGTCTGGCCTGAGCCTATGTAGGCTAGGCCTTAAGGCCATGTAGGCCGGCCTGGCCTGTTCCCACCTCTAAACACAACATAAGACCAATGGAAGTAAGATTATCAACAAGAATATCTTCTTAAAGGTATGCCTGATGTCCACTTCTTCAATGCATCTTCAAACTTGTCATTTTCACAATAAATGCATTGTAGAATATCTTCTTAAGATTATCTTTTCGTTTGGGACTAAAAATAATTTTCTAAAAGATCTATAACAAACACTATTAAAATAATAAAATATATTATTTTAAAAAAAAGTTTTTTCTTAAACAAATCTAAACACGTTAGTGCACTCAACCAACATCATTTTTTGAGTAAGTTAATTCCTCATGTAACTAATAATATCATCATTCCCTCGGAATAGTTTTGAAATGGAGAGGAAAAAAAGGTTGCAAAAAATATGATTAAATTTTTATTGTGAACTACTATTTCATTGCTATCTTTTCCAAAACAAATAAAAGAAACTAATTCATTGCAAATTGTGAGCTGTTAAGACACACCATGATCATGTGATGACCCTTTTGGATGTGAAGAATTCCAAAATTGACGGCTATGGAAATAAACAAGTACACGATATCAATAAGCTCTCAAAAAAAAAAAAAAATTATCGTTGAAAACAATTATTTCTAGTTTATCTACCCAAAAAAAAAAAACTTTGTTTAATTTGCCACTCTTTTTCATTAGACTTCTATTTTAATTGTATCATATGTGAGAGATATATATAATGTCAATAGATTGGCAAGTTAGTACTGTAAATTGCATACATAGCTAACATGAAATCAACCATCCTCGACCAACAATTGGTAGCATAAATAGAACCAGCCTAAAATTAATTCTTTATTTATTTTCCAAATCATCAATAGCACTAAAATCACCAATCTTAATCTTAATCCTCTCCTTAATCTTATTAGCACTAGTAGATGGTTCAAATGCTGACAAGATTATGTAACAATAAAATATGGCTAAATATTTCAATGACTTTTAGTTGAATATCATGTGGCATACTATTTTACACTGTCAATAGGGTGCTACTGGTGAGCCAAAGCGACATGAAAATGATTCTTTGACTATATTAGTCAGAGCACTCACGTCCGCATTCAGAACCATGACATCCTAATCCCCGTTATTGTAACCCACCTCACGAATCAGGTGAGGGGGAATGGAATGGGAGGAGTTTCCAAACGCCCAAAGAGCAACCTAGAACTATGTAATGATTGTTGATATGATTTGATACCTCATAGGGGAACACCCTAGAAAAAAATTATTGTGAGAGATCCAAATATTTGACATAATCAACTGTGTTAAGGTACTTACCTCAACCACTAAACTAAGGCTACAAGGATATCTAAAATATTATCCCAGCCAACACTTTGACACATTGATTCATCATCTTGGACCCCAAAACAAATCCAAATGTCAGCAACGCGAGGACATAACATAAGACAATGAGGAATTGTTTATTCTTCACTGCAGAATGAGCTAGTTTCCGCTACCCGAACACCCCTATGACACAAGATAGTCTAGTGGGGCCGGAGGGACTTGTAACACCCTCAATTTTTCATTAATTAATTAGCACATTAAAATAATTAAAATTAACTAAATTTCAATAAAAGAAACACTTCTAAATTTTGGGGCGTTATAATTTTTCCTCTCCTTTTGAATTTTCGTTCTCGAAAATTGTCTAAGATTTTCACAAGGCAACTAGCTAGCACACATTATTTACAGGTTGATGCTGATTGTTTACTAACTAATATTTCCCACACCTTTCCCATGCATAAAAAAAAAGTAAAAATCAGATAGTAACACAAAACATTAGCAATTTAATTTCTTATAACTACTCATTACATTTAATGTAAAGCAAGAATCACAAACCTTAAGCAAGAATCACATAGGAACGTAAAGTAAGGAAAACATGTCTGCTAGCAGCAACAAGCTCAAGAAACTCAGTAAGAAATTTATAAAATAAACGGTGACTAATGTGCAGGTGTGATTGCAAACATCAAGATTAAAACATGAGAAAAATACCAATAATTAGACACGAGTCACACGACTGACACACAATAACAGATGACACTGGCTAGGCGTTGACAGCATTCACACACTATCATCTATAATAACAAGACACTACGACTCTTGGTCCTGTGGACCGACCTGCTATGATAATTATACCACTCTCAATTTTCCATTAATTAATTAGCACATCAAAATAATTAAAATTAACTAAATTTCAATAAAAGAAATAGTTCTAAATTATGGGGTGTTACACTTGTGACAATTTTGCCAAACATAGAATTGCACACTAGCCGAGAGTAACTTCCAAATCTACGACCAAGATATATTATTGAGAGTTTTCAATATGATGATTAGGTAAAAGCCAATTATACCTACTCTTTGCTATAAATTTTCCATTTGTACTGACACTCCAAACCCAAGTATCTTCCACAGAAATAACAAAACACAGGGCTAAGGCTAACCCTTGGATGAATGTCATAATGTTAGTGGGTACCAAGGTTGACAGAGTCACAACCTTACAAACGTCGCCATCCCATATATCTCTTATCTTTAGACAAAGGGTCATGTTAACATGTGCATAAAAGGCACATGTTAAGGTTCTAAATATAGAAAATTGCATTTATTGTTAGAAAAAAATTTAATGCTTAAGAAGTTAAATGCACATATTTCAATATATTATTTCTACTTTTGCTTTCTTAACATGTGCCTTTGGTGCACATGTTAACATTTTCCTTAGACAAATATATCAGTTAAATATTGTCACGAATGGATGAGTATATTTCAGAAAAATTTATTACTCCAAAAACTTTTCATAATACAACATTAATGGTCAATTTTGTCATTTCCCTAATAAAAAATATGAAGAAATTAGTAGAGAAGAAATGATATGAGGGTGGAAGAAAGAACATGAAATAACAAAATTGTCCATAAATATTTTATTTTTGTCTCAAAAATTGTGTCCAAATAATATTTCTCGTATTTAAATTATTTGGCGAAGGCCCAAAAATCTTTCGATAAAACTTTGTTAATTAGTGGAAAATCTTTCTTATAAGGATTGTATGATGCTTAAGGATTATAGTTGAGTAGTTGTGACCAGATAAATTTGAATGGAGTGTAAGCCTAAAGTCTTATCATAGTAAAGGGTACTTCTCACTACCATTCTTTTACAACCGAAAAAAAGGGCTACTGACCAATGGTAGCTAAAAGGACCACAATATTTAAGAGGTAGTTTGCAATTTAATGCATCCAAAAAATTCCTTGGTCCTAATATTTTGGTGTCACTATAGTTAGTTGTGTGTCACTGTAAAGACATTCTATCCTTTAGAGAAACTCTCTATTGGACAGCTGTGTGATCTATAACCCCATCATTAGTATTCTTCATGTTATGAGTGGAAGAATGATTGTAACACTTTTTTATATTGAAGTTGTGTTGTTACTATCAATTTATTTAAGAGTAATCCACCATTTTTAAGTCCTGAAATTATAAATGTTCGATATTTTGAGACTTCAAATTTACAAAATATCAAGCTACTCTTTTAAATAGTCTAATTTTAGTCAAAAAATTTCCATCCATTAAATATTTCTATTAAGTGACACCAAAATATTTCGTAATTTGTGAAAGTTGATGTCACGCCATGAAACATGTTAAGAATTTAATTTTTTATTTGTAGAATTTTTATTAGTACTAATTCATTTTAGGGTTGTAATGATGGAAGTCCTATTCAATAAATCTAAAATGCGAGTTTTCCTCATAATATATAACAGAAAAAAAAGGATATCGTTGCATGGGGATGCGATTAGCCAAACTGGATAAAACATATCATTGCATGGGGATGCGATTAGACAAGTTGCGGAAAACAAATGCGTCGGCCGCACCCCCCACCCCACCCATTGACCAAACTAAGAGGGTTAGATTGTGCCCCTCAAACTTTAAAACTTAAAATGATGGTTTATTCATTTATTTAATGAGTTGGAATGAATAGGAAATTTCAAAGTTTATTCATTTACTTCCTAGCACCAGTTTGCATCCATGGTAAAGGGAAGACAAACATTACTAGTTACACCTGTATTTTTCAAATTTTGTTAATTGGTCCCTATAATTTTTCAACAAATAATAAACCGTCCTTAATTTGCAATGAATTGCAAATTGATCTTTATTTTTCATATTTTGAAATTGGTGCTCAATTTTTTGAAATTTCATAAAAATATTTGATCGAAATTTAAAAATGAAGAATTTATTACTTTATGTCTATCAAAATAAAATTAAAAATGATCATAATTCAATTGAAGTTTTTGAATTTCCTAAAATTCTATTTTATCTAAAGTTCTAGCAATTCCCTCCAAAAACATGAAAATTTATAACACTGTTAATGATGAATAAATATTATATAACAATGATAAAATAAAAGTTTTGTAAAATAGAGGCACTAAAACAAAATGTATATATATATATAGTTTCCCTAGTGTGTTTTTTTATTTATTTTCATTATATTTGATGGTTAAGGTGTTAACTTCATATTATTTCCTTTTGTCGTCATTGCAAGATAGAATACACTGTTTCAATAGCCGACAACACAATCAAATGTAGTAGGGGACACCCATTTTCAAAAGTGAAAAATTTGCTAAAAGTCCATTCTAAATGAACTTACCTAGTTGGTTTTATTCTCATTTTGTACCAAATATCCAACAAAGTGCATAAAAACAAAACTATACAATAGAACCAATTTTTTGCTTAAGGAATCATTGGAAGGGACATTTTCTCATGTAATCAATATTTGAGGCCACATTTCACTTCCCTTTTTTTATATGACACCAAAAGCATGACTACAAACCATTCATTTTCATCAACTTTTTAACCATAAGCTGCCATTGCTTAATGCAAACAAAATATAATATCAATGCAAACAGAAAAATACATCAACATTATTATTACACAACAAAACATACTTACTTTTCAAGCCATACCTCTTTGCCCTTTGCACTATACAAATTCATAATGAAAATATTCCAAAACAATATAAAAAGTCTCAAATTATCTATGAAACACCAACACATGTACTGTGAACATGACACTGACACATCGACACTACTAATAATTTAATAAAATGATATAATTGAATGTAATCACATGTCAATTAGACACTGACACATGTCAGACACTAAACATGTCTTCAAATCTGAACTGTCGGTGCTACATAGCAAAATATTGCTAAATGTATAGCAATTTTGAAGCATGTGGTGAGTTAGAAGCCATCAATGGTGGTGTGGTATTATAACCATGTTGTTGTCCATGCCTTGTTTTTGCACCAATATTTGTCTCTCCTGGAAACCTTGCTACCTGAGAATTAGTACTGTTTTTGTTTCTGTTACCAATTTTAGGACTTAAACTTTGTTTCTCATATGTTATGAAAGCATCACCAGCAACTCTAACAGCTTTGTGGCTCTTGCATCCCAACAAGGTACCGGGACGCCGCTTAGGTGTCTCTCTAGTGATCTTTGGCTTCAATGGTGTCTTTATTGGACTTCTTATTGTAAACTCAGACATTTGATCTTCACAATCTGACATAACTGCAGCACTTGCAGTCACCACACTCCATTCTATGCTTGCCTCACTCGGCGCATAATTATTCGGACTAACGCAACTTGAAGCAGCATCTGATGTTTGTCTAGTGAGAAAATTGTTGGAGGATTTTCCTTTGAGACTCTCAATCTCAAACAAATCAGAACTTGCATCACTTGCAGCATCATCATCAACAATTTCTTCCATTTTGGAAGGAAATATCAATCTCTTGTTATTGATCAATATTGGCTTTGGTGATCCAAACACTTCCAATGATTTTCTTGGTGTCTTTACTTCATCTAATGATGGAAGATGGTTTCTTGAGTTAGAAGCCAAACTATTCTTTTCACTGTTTAATCCTCCTATCCTTAACTTCTCTTGCTTTTGAAAGTAAACATCTTTATTGATGAAAAGTTCTGAACTAGGCTTTCTTATTTTAACTGAAAGATCATTATCTAGACCAAGATTGAAGACTTTTTTTGGTGTTGTTTTGCCTTGAACATTACAAGTTTTTTTGTTAAAACTGATTTCACTTGCATGGTCATTGATATCAACAGAATTCTTATCAGAACAAGAACATGTTAAACCAAGACTTGATAGAACACTTTTAGCATGCACTTTTTCTTTACTATTCCTTAAAGAATTTCTCACTTCACTCTTTAAAAGTGCACTTTGGCTATTCCATGTTGATACAGAACTAATACTTGGAGTTCCATATTCAACTTGGTATTTTCTAGTTTCTATAGCCATTGATTCATCTCTCTGAGGAAGGTACTTTGTTGAAACTCTTGGAGTATCAACCTCTCTTCTGTTGAAGTATTTTTCGGCTCCGAAAACTCCGATTTCTTCTGTTTTTTCCACTTGGTGAAGAGGAGAGTTTCTGTGGTTAATAAACGGGTTAATTATTTGGCTTGATTCACCATTTTTGCCTATATAATTCCCTTCTTTGATATTCAAATATGGAGAGAAAATAGCATCATGAAGGTTGTTATTTTGAGGGTTGAAAGTTTGTATCTGATGGAGGCTTGTTTTGGAAGTAAACATATTTGATAGAAATTGAGCACACAAAAAAAAAAAAAAAAAAAGAGAAAATGGCCCAATAGAACTTTTGAGGATAGGTTAATTTGAGAAGAAAGGAATAGAAAAAAATATTGAACAATTGTTTAGGTGTTTAAAGAGAAAAAGAAAATTTATGTTATGTGATGTAAAGGCTAAAGGTGGGATGAGAGAGGATAAAGGAAAATGGACAAGAGAGAATTTAAAGTGAAGGGATGAATGGATGTGAAGTGTATATTAAGGAGTAGCACTATATGTAGGCTAGTGGAGTATGCAAGTGTCAAGAAAGTGGGGTCATGTGCTTCTATAGCCTAATTCACATTTGATCATAGTTTTTCTTGTGGATTAATTCATTTATATATAAACTCTTTTTTTTTTTTTTAAGTTGGTATTTGTCTTCCAAATAATATGAATTGGAACATATTTAGTGAGTATTATATATGGATAGAAAAACAAAATTATAAGCAAGTGTTAGTTATTAGGATTTTGTTACAAAATAAGTTACTTTTTTTTGTCTTTTATAAAAATTAATTGGACTTTGTAAAAAAAAAAATTAATTGGACTAATTTGTCTTTAAACTAATATTATTCACTGTCTCTTAAACAATGATATTAACTATTAATTTATTAATTAAGACATTTGATTCAAGTGGTTAATGAACTCCTCCTCGGACAAATCGTTCAGAAAAACCCGAGTTTAATTCCTAATAGAAATAATTTGAAACCAAAGTTTGATTCATGCACTCTGGATTAACACAAAAAAATAATATTAATTTATTGATATTAACAAAATGTAAGGTGCAAATTAATCCCTTTGTTAATTTAAAAGAAAAAAATTAAATAGTAAAATTTGGTGACATTGGAAGAGGGGATGTTAATGCATCTCCGGATAATGAAGGATGTTAATCCATCTCCCAATAATTTGGTGACATTAGTAAAAATCAAGATACTCAGGTTAATTAAAATGGTTTGTTCTTGAGACATAACTAGCAAATGTGGTCAATAATGCACAATCTTAAGAAATTATTAGAGATTTGGTAGAGGGGGATGTTAATGCATCTCCAAATAATGAAGGTATTGAAAATGAGTTTAATGTAGACCTCTCAGTGATGAAAGTACTGACAATATCCCACTTTCTATCAATGATGATGAACCAGTTTTTACTCATTATCAATCAAAACATCAAAGAAAGAAATTAAAAACAAAGTTACCTAAAAGGACAAGCAGTGGATACTAGCTACCAGTTCTAAGAGGGGTGGTTCTAAATATCATTCTCAATGATGATCCTTTTAGAAATAGGTTGGTCTTCCAAACTATCATTTTTCCTTTTTTATTTTATAGTTGAGTTTTAGGTTTTCTTGGTACATTGGCAAAGAAAGATAAAACAGCAAAAACAAAAAAATTGTCTCAAAGGTGAACCACCCTCAATGCATAAGTAATTAGGAGTATGCTCTTCAAAGTTTTGGGACGAGACTGCGTCGAAGCATGAACTGACCTAACGACGTGAACCCTGGGTGAGGTGCAGTGCACTAGCGAGCGACTTCCCCTGGCACAAACAAACACAAATAACAAGTTAATTGTCATCGATTCAAATTTAGCAAAAAAAAAAAAAAAAATTGCACTACAATTTCCTTCCCTATAGAGAGAGTGATCTCCCAATTTATCTTCATCATATCCTAAATATTTGCAATAACAATTGTATAACGGTAAAACGTGTTACAGTTTTTCAAAATGAGGTTGATAACAGTTTGAGAATCCGAATATCACAAAACCTCTGATACACCCAAACAAATCCCATATCCTCACTATATGATATCAAGTTATCCATCTGCATGATTATTACCAAGGACTGAACCAGGAAAACAAGAGGTAAAAATCTAAGTAAGCTTTTGCACTTCCAGCACAATCTTGAACAAGTTGATAGATTTTTTGCCAACACAAACTATGTTTCAGGCCCTCAAATTCCACCAAAGACCCGCAACAAACGTATAAGCACCTGAACCTTTTAAATGATTAGTCAAACAAAGCTGAAAACTCATCTCACTAAAGCGACGTTCTGATATTCAAGGGTCTTCCACATCCGAACAGCTTCAATGCAAAATAGTTTCTTCAATAGAACAAGTATTAGAAAGAGTCAAAATAGAATTGTGGCAAGCACTCCAAATTAAAAAATAAAATAAAAATCCAATGATTAAGATTCCAAATCTAATTCTAAGATTTATGATTTGACGAACTCCGTTTACATTCAACTGTCAACTATATCAAGAAGATGCATAATAAGTTCCGTTTCCAAATAACACAATCGAAGATCCCTTTATTAAACATCAGATGAACATTCAAGATGATTACTTTATTTTTTGACCTAAGTCCCCCCATAATAATTGTAATTTTTCTTCTTTTTTATTTTGAATAAATTTTTGGATTGATGCAAACAATGTGATAATCTTGATGTATTAACATAATAAAAATGTCTTAATTATCATGCGCTACTTTTGCACATTAGTTTTGCCTGAAGAAAAAATCGAAGAATTTTTTTTCTTCTAGTTCGTGGATCAGTTATGACATCAAGTGGTTTTAACCCTCTTCCGATCGCAGTTGCAGGGAATCAAACCATGATCCTTCTTACCAAGTCCAACGTCAATCATCACTAAACCAACTAGAATCGGTAATCAAAGAAGAATTTTAAAAAAGTCAAAACATCAAAGATAAGGGGCTAATATAGTAATATGTACTTGATAGTTGAACTTTTCTTCAATGCAGTAACACCATTGTACTGTTATAATAATATAAATTTAATTTCTATAAGAAATGTAATTTAGTCTCTCAACACAACTGAAAGTAAGGCAAAGCTGAATCACTAAAGAATGTTAGTAAATTGCAAGCATGTAAGGAACTGTTAGATTGGTCATGTTAACTTGTACACTAAGGGAACATGTTAAACTACCTAAAAATAGAAATATAGCATTTAATGATACAAAGAATTAATGTTTAGAGAATTGAATACAACACAAGTTCAATAAATATTTTTCACATTTAACTTCTTAACATGTGCCTTAAGGGCACAAGTTAACATTCTCCTTGTTTTAAAAATAAGTAAATGAAGAATAGCAACCTATAGTTTACAAAATGTTGAAAAGTTATTACCATCAATACAATTGACCAAAATGGATTGGCTACAACTTAAAATGCAGAAATATAACTACTCTCTTTTTTTTTTCTTTTGGTTACAAAGCAAAACATTTAATTTAAATAAATAAAACTATTAGGGGAGATAGTGGCATAGAGAGAAGGGTGCTCCTATTCTTGAATGCAACATTCTGCATTGTTAAATTAAATTCAACACCAAAATTGATTTGTGTAGCATAAACTTGGAGCAAGTTCTTTAGACCCTACTCTCTGCCACAGTTGTGATGATGAATCAAAACCATATGAACTCTTTGACTATTGTTGTATATAGAAAAGGGTAGGGATGTAATTTCAACTTGTTTTTCGGGTGATTATTGTGTTGATGTGGAATTTCCATCAGTAACCCAATATTGTTTGACAGCAATTAGTACTTTCTCAGGAACAAGAGGACCATCTTCGTGATCAACCAATTTCATATTCCATCTAATTCCTCCGATTAATTTCTTTACCTGAATTAATACATCGACTTCGTCGCGGATTATGACAGCACCTTCTGGTCGCAAAATGCGGTCCATCTCAAGAAGAATGTCTTCCGTATTGCATCTGTATTCAATCACATTATAGTTATGCTTGAGGCACAAGAAACAACACAACTTAGAGAATTGGAATGCTAAAAAACACGTGTTTCTGCTAAAATGACATGCTAAGAAACAATTGAACCTAAGATCTTCATGAGGCATTTTCAGACATCCACATGATCATAATCAGACACAATTGAATGCATAATCAGATATCCACATAACCATAATCTTCATGAGGCCTTTTTAAGATCACAATTATTTTATCTTTTTATCGTTTTATAATGATGCTAGCACGAGTACAAAACTATATGTTAATGATAACAAGAGGCAAAAAGGGAGAAAATATGTGCACACATATTTACTTATCATGGTGGGTAGTGTATAGATTTTAATATAAGATATGAGGGGGGAAATATAACTTAACAAGACGAATAGCTGAATATCGATATGAGCAAAGGAACACTTACTTATCCTTGTACAGACTAAAGAGGCCATTAGCATGAATGAGATCATATGTCCTTGGATATGTGGAAAAGGCTTCACACCTGGATTGAAAAGCAACAAATGAATCAGGAAAAAAATTGTAGGCTTAATTACATATTTAGTCCCTTGAGTTTATTTTAGGTTTCAATTTGATCCCTTACGTTTAAAAAGTTTCAAATTAGTCCTTTTAGTCAAATTTCAATTTAAATCGTTCACATGGCAAACATATTTGCATACGTGGACAACTTAGAAAGGTGTAACGTGAAATTTTAGAAACGGAAAGGTAGAACTTATGTTGAAATCAATAATATAAGGGACCAATTTGAAACTTTTTAAACGTGAGGGACCAAATATGCAATTAAGCCTAAAATTGTAATACAGCAGATAAAAAAGCACATTTTATAGCATTAGCACACTACTTAAGATCAAGATCTGACACGAATAAAATAGGATGGAATAGTTAAGAAACTATACCAATCATGATAGATGCCAATCAGTCCTCGCTCATATATTGCACCGAGAGTACTCTTCTCGGCTATAGTTGGTACAACATTCATGACCCATGACTTCGACGAATGAATAGCTGCAGCAAAACTACCCAAACCAGCATTCATATCCATAATGTTGCGATATCTACCGGAATCCAAGAGTGAATTAATTTTCTTGTAAGCACTAACATGCTTTTTCCACTCTCTGTTATCATTCTGGTATGTCTCAGAAGAAACTCCAGGAATAGAGCCACTAGAAACTCTAGGAGGGATGGCATATAGCCTGTTTGGAAATGGTTTAAGATCACCACCAGAAACTTTAGGTGTCGGAGTAACGCAAGCCTCCATTTTCTTATACCTATTGCCACAGAACAAAGCAATTCCAAGTCAGTAAACTTCTAATTTCTGTACGAAGTTAAACATGATTAAACATTGCTGATATTTATAGGATTTCAAAATCGATAGAGGCAATATCAATACAATACGATACAACAAGAGTGTCAATATCTAATATCAAAACTAGATAATATCAGATTCTTATAACAAGAGTGTCAATATCTGATGCAGTGTGCCAAACATGACTTTTTTTAACAGAAAAACTGAAGAGTACTACCTAAACCTTTCCATATATGAGGTATGCTTTGTCTCCATCTTATTTTTTATTTGTATCCAGCATGTCTTTTTTATATATATTAGACTTATTTCAATCGCTGTGCGGTTTACTCTATTTGTCTGCAACGCTATCTGCTATTTCACATAGCAGATTTTTAGTGTTCCTCTTATTTTCGGTAATCCACTATTGGTAGCACTAATCTCATGGCAAGCAGAGACAAATAAAAGGAACATTAATAATTAAATATTATTTCTATAACAACAAAAGCGGGAGAAGAGGGATATGCATACCAGACATCATCAGGATCTGATGCTTCACAAAATTGTACACTGGAGTCATCTTGTCTGCTACGACAAGATTCAGAGTCGGTAGTCTTTTGCCAAATGGCAATTTCAGCTTTCTCAGACTTCTTCTCCCAGCAAAGTTTCTTAGCAACCTCTTCAATATTTCTTTGTTCTTCCTCGAGTTCCTCCTTTGGTCTCTGCCATGGTTTGTAGTTGACCTTCCAATTGATTGGAGGACCAGAAAGCACCCAATAACCACCAGGCCTTAGAACTCTATCAACTTCCATCATATATATTCCAGCTGCAAAATGAACAGCCAAAATTATAAGCTCAAATAATGCTTCCTTACTTGCAGCTGATAATTTGTAGATAACAAGACAGTGTTAGTTTAACTCTGATGTTCTCACCATTTGCTCCCCATGGAATCAAACAGCGAGAGCAATGAGCCATGTCGAAGGCTCTAGATGGATATGGCAACTTTATTGTTCCAAGAACACCAATAACAGCAGGTACACCCCTTTCAAGAGCAAATTGCACTTGTGCTTCGTGAGAGTCCCTTGGTGCAAACGACATGGCAACAACATTTCTGCTCCATAGATATGCACCCCAACTTGCAACCTGACATATGAATACATACATTGCTTAATACAAACAATGAAGCTAATAATGAAATTAACAAGTACAAGACAAATTTGGATTCACTTATTTGAGCTTATCTATAGGCATAAGCATCTGTTAGACTGTTTGAGAGAGCTTATGAAAAGAAATTATGACATTTCAATGAGTTGTTTTTGGCTTGTTTTCATAAGCTCTCCAGGATAGCTTATAAAAACAACTTATAGCTTATATCGAAACAATTTTACATTATTTTATTTTTGTTATAGAAATAGTGTATACATAATAACTTTTATGATAAATGCTTAATTAATTGGTTTATCCAAACATGTCTAAAGAGGTTTAATAAAAATCATCAGGAATTTGAGATAAATAAACATAAACATACCCCACAACCGGTGTCGAGCGCTGTCCTCACTGTCCCATCATCTATAGGAACCACAGATGCAAGTTGATCAATATATTTATCAGCACCTTGAGGAAATTGAGTTCCGCCACCAGGGAATCTAAACACATTTCCCTCGTATTGGATCCAATTCTGAATGGCCTTCTCAACTGTGAGACTCTTGTAAGGTGCATTAGCATACGGAACATAATCCCTACTCTTAGGCCATGGAAAAGGTGTTACATACCCTTTTGGTGCAGGGATCATACAGTGTAACTTCTCTTCCTCTGGAGGGCAATGTCTCTCTCTATAGTTCATGTTTTCTCTCGGAAAAGTCATAGCACGCCGTTGATCTTGACACGGAGTGTAATCAGTATAACGAGCATCACACGGTTTAAACACCTTAGCCTTTGAATCGGATTCATCGATTTGACTAACTTCTCCAGCATGATGTGAATCAAAACTTAAATTTGGAACTACATCACATTCGGCATTATTCTTAGTAATCTCTAATGCTATGCTATCTCCTTTTCCAAATCCACTTCTTTGCCATGCTCCCAATATATAGAAGAAACAGCACAAACCAACTACTATAAAGATCTGCACAGAGCTTCTAGTCCTATTATCAGCAGCACTTGGTTTTGCCATCTAGAACCTAAAAAAAGATCAGATTCTTATTTAGAAACACATAAGTTATAAAAACCAAAAAATCCCATGTTTATGATCCACAACATCCACTCAAGATCCAGCACAAAAATCTCAAGTCAAAGCATATATATAATTTCTTCAAATCTTTAAATCTTCAAAAACAATAAAGCTAAGTACTAAGCTTATAATACACATAATCAACTTATGCAATAATCCACCAATCATTAGTTGGTCCAGTGGTGATTGACATTGAACTTGGTAAGGAAGACCACGGTTCGATCCCCCGCAACTGCGATCAGGAGGGGCTGGAACCACTGATGCCAGAACTGACCCCGAACCAGATTAGGCGGTCCAATGGGCCAGATACTGGTGGTGAAAACCCCAAAAAAAAAAAAAAAAAAAAAAACTTATCCAATAATCCAACTATGGATCAACAAATCACTTTCCATATTTGACATAAATCATGTTCTTTCACTTTCAATTACAGCAATCAAACAAATTATTAATGAGTATATATAATACATACTATTAAAAGAAAAGTGTAAAGCTAGCTTCAGATCTATACATAACAGTGTGAAGCTTAAACTTCATATAAATACAACTCATTTCTTTTAATGATCCAACAACAAAAGCACAAGCAATTATATATGCTATACACAAAAATACAAAAGAAACAAACAAAACATCTAAACTAAATTAAACCCAATAATATAAGCTCATGGAACAAGCAACTTAAATGAACTAAATTAAGAGTAATAAATGAAGTAATACCCTTTATAGCTAATTAAAACAAAAGCAACTTGAGAAACAAATTAACCATAAAAACTGAACCTTGGATCACAAAAATAATAATAAGCAAATTAAGAAAGACATAGAAAAAAGAGGAAATGATGGATCGAAAGATGAGATCTATTAAGAATGATCTGAAAATGGGGTTAAGAAACTGTTGAGAGAGATCTGAGATTGGAAGAGTGAAAGAAAGAGAGAGAAAAAGAAAAGACAACCTTAATTATTGTTTTTGTTAAGAATGAAACAATGATGATGTTTGTTTGTCTGTTCATGTAGCAATGAATATGGAAATATAGATAGCAATGAAAATGAGTTTGTTAGAATGAGTAAATGGTATTTATAAGAATAAGAAAGGAAAAAAGAGAAAGTGTTGTTAAAAAGAAAAAGCTATGAAATGAATGAATCTGTGTGTGTTGTTGTTGTTGTGGTGGTGGTGGTGGTGGCGGTGCTGGAAAATTAATCTCTGAGACTGTTATAATTTTATTTTTAATTTTAATTTTAATTTTTACAGTGTGAGTGAGTTGATTGGTAGATGAATTGAATTTAGGATTGGACAAAAAATGTAGATCGTGTACACACGTTGTTGCTTCTTTCTTTCTTCTGTGACTGAGATTCGGGAATTTTTTAATTTAAGATATCCTATGTATGCTATGTAGTATGGGTGTGTTTAGGACTTCATTTTTTAATATATTATATACTCTCGTCCTAATTGAAGATTTAATGTATTTAGTCTTTAGTCTATATATATTATAATTTAGATACATCATATTTTGAATGTTTCTAATAAATGAATTTTTTCTTATAATTGAACTAGAGGGAATATTAGGAATATAATTATTATTACTAACAGATTTAGTGATATTGTTAGATGTGATAATTCAAATTTGTCATAAAGTATTAAAGTTTGTTTAAAGATTATTTCAATTAGAATTTAAATTTTTTTATCAAATAGTTTAGTTGTTAGAAATTTCACGCATAAAATTGTATAAGTGGGATGACAGATGTTAGAACCTCACTTTTCTAGGTTCATTGCATAATCAATGTATTTGGTCAATATAGACCAAACACATTAATTATGTAATAAATCTAGAAAAATAATTTTTGCTTATATAATGTTACGAGTATTTCCGTATAGAATAGATTTATTAGGTATGAAAAATGTTACCTAAACGATATTTTTATTGTCAATTACTGAATTTTTGACAGATTGAATAGAATTTGATGTTTTTATTGTTTTTCCTATCGACATGATTAGTCATCCTTAATGATTTTTTTTTTTGTCAATTAATAATGATATATTTCTATTGCAGAATGATATTGTACCCCAAAAGAAAAACATTGCTTAATGATATATTTTTATGTACCAACTATATAGTTATTAAAGTGTGTTAATATGTTAATTCAGGTAGTTAATTGCTAGCTTTCTTTTCTCTTAAACTGTTAATATGTTGCTATCGAAAATAAAGTCTGTTAATATGTTAATTCAGAAAGTTAATACTAGTTAATATGTTTTTCTTTTGTTAATAAAGTTTGTTATATGTTAGTAGCATTTTCCTTTTTTTTTACGGGACATTTTCCATATTTTTTAGGCAAAATTACACTATAGGTTCTTTATCTTAGTTTTTTGTAACACTTTGGTCCTTTTTTTTGTAATAATTTGGTCATTTATCTTTTTTTTTTAACACTTTGGTCCTTATCTTATTTATTTATAAAAAATAAAGGACCAAAGTGTTACAAATAAAAAAAGATAAACGACCAAACTGCTACAAAAAAGGGACTAAAATATTACAAATAAAAAAGTAAAGGACTAAAGTGTTATAAATAAAAAATAAAGGACTAAAGTGTTACAAAAAAAAGATAAAGGACCAAAATGTTACAAAAAAATAAGATAAAGGACCTGTAGTGTAATTTTGCCTATTTTTTATTATTAAAAGATGAGGTCACACAAAAATAGATGAGGTTAATTAAAAATCATTTCATCTCGGTGGAAGAAACCAGGAGCGGAGTGGATAAAATGTAGTGTTGATGTTGCATTTATAGTTGGTTCCGGTGTGACTTGTCTTTGTTTTCGCGATACCAACGGACAATTTGTGGATGACCTTGATTCAATGGCAGCAACCTGTTTACTCTGTAGGGAAGACGAAGCATGAACACTATTACATGTTATTAAATAGGCTATTCATCGTAGTTTTGAGCGAGTTCAATTTGAAAGCGACTCAAAGTTGTTGGTTGACAGTATCCATTTGAGAAAATGAGGCAATTCGAAGTTTAGTTTAATTGTTAACGATATTATTCTTCTCATGTCATCTTCTTATGTAAGATGAGGTTAAGTTTGTTAGGAAACAGTCGAATTTGATTGTTCATACTCTTGCTATGGTGGTCAATGTTTGAGCTACTTTTCATAGATTTGAAATTATTCTCTTATATATTAAATATTATTAATTAATGATATGAATTAAGTTTGTTTAGTTTAAAAAAAGTTTTTAATTCCTACTAATATAGAAAATTTTAATTTTAGTTCCTAAATATAATAACACGATATTTTGTTCTTCCAAAAAAATATTGTTTTGTATTTGGTCCATAACGGATATGAACACAAAAAAAAATTAATTTTTGTATTTTATGAACATACAAAAATCTAATATAATAGACAGACACATCTTAACAATAAAAAAGTCATAATATTGACATAGATTGGTTATTAGACACCAAAACTAAAATAAAAAATTTTAGAGACGAAAAATCCAATTTTTATTTTAGGAACTAAAATCAAAGTTCGCTATAATTTTAAGGATGAAAAATTTATTTAACTTTAATAATAATACATAAACTCTTTCTCAAGCAAGCAGTCACCCCCTTCTTTCATAAACCCTAATTTTTTCTTATTCTTCATCCATCAAAGAGAGGTGGTTTTATGATCAATTTTTAATTCAAAACCACTCCTCTAAATTGTTTTTTATTTCCTTTTCATTCAAATAAGTGACTTCACATATATTTAGTTTTTTCTTTGTGATTTTGTCGTCTTAGTGCGATGTTGTGCTGGTCGTCATCTTGTTGCGGCGTTATTTTGTTTTTTCATCTTGGTGCGGCGTTTGTTTGGTTTATATTGACATATTAGTTACCATTCAGTGCATATTCAATCAATGACTTTGATGTCATCAACTTTACAGACTCGGAGACGTGGGTATTCCGAGCATTTCAATTACGTCATATTTGTAGGCTTTGTCACATATGTAGGCATTTTGCCGTTATATGTTATTAACGTGAATGTTGTGAGTTTTTTCGCTGATTCATCATTTTCAATTATTAGTAATTTTGAAGTTGTATTATTCAATGCATTCTTCAATTTGAATGAATAAATATCATTTTTAGTAAAGAAAAATAATACATAAACTTTTTTTTTTGAACAAGCCAAAATCATATATATATATATATATATATATATATATATATATATATATATATATATATATATATATATATATATATATATATATATATATATAAACTGAGAAACAGCCTCCTCAACACAAGGTGTGCTAAAATAGACTGCCAAAGTAACACGATGTTGAACACGATGCTCCAACACTGTATGTTTGATCCGATGATCCAACACTGTGTTCAACACTGAACTAGATGAACAATAAGGAAATATAAAATGCACGAAACAGAATAACACAGTTATTTGTTAACCCAGTTCAGCATAACAGCCTACTCTGGGGGATACCAATCCAGGAGTGAATCCACTATGATAGTATTAGTTCAAAGCCCTCAATAAACGCCCCGTTTATGACTTCTCACCTAATCACCACCCGTGCTATATTCTACCTAAGTCACACCTAGGTATGAGAACCTCCGCTCAACTCCTCGTAATCACAGCCTCTGTGATCGTACACTTTTAGTTTCAACAGGTGAAGGCACACTTCATAAAACACACACCATTTCCGTACTTATAAGCTTTGGAATGGTATACACACACTATCTCCTTGCTTAGAAGCTCCAGAGATATTACAACACAAAGACACACAATTCCTAATCTAGTGTGAAAATCAACACAGGACTAAGAACACAATTGACACAATACTAAAACCTAAACTCACGCTTTGTAAGACTCAAATCTGGTTTTTGTTAACTTGAACAATGGTGTCAGCATCTTTTAAATAGCCTACCCTGGCATGGGCTAGGTCTTCAATTAGGCTTCAATAACTTAGCATGATCAAAGGTTCCTTCAAGGAATAATCTTCAATTAAATGTTTTGTTTCCTTAATTGGAAGATCTGATTAGCAAACAAAACTAGGTCACGAGATCCATTATTAATTATACGTGACGGCGCTCCTTGGTGCACAATACTTCAGGTCAAAACAACCTTGTAGAAGAAAAATATATTTTCCACAAATATATTTTCACCAAATATTTATTCCTTCCATAAATATATTTATTGTCCATAAATATATTTATTGTCCATAAATATATTTTCAGTAGCAATCTCCTTGAATATATTTTCAATAATAATCTCCTTGAACCATAAAGATTTATTTGAAATAAATCTTTTATATTTTCTACAACAATCTTCACAAAATATATTTTAGAATCAAATCTTTTATCTCTTAATATTGAGGAACAAATAACACATAAATCGCTTACTGAAGATTCTGGAAACACCTGTGTGTTGGCACACAAATTAAAAAAAGCGTGGATTAATTCTTCAATCAAATCTTTCAAAGATCTTACGCAAAAATATATCATTCGCGAAAACAGAGCGCACTGGATGTGGTATCCAATGTTGAAGCATGAATGTTGTATCCAATGTTAAAGCATTCTATCCAACATCTTGCTTGAATATTTGTTTTAGCAAAATGAGGCCAACATAAAACACCAACAAAAAAGATCGGCGTGCTCGAGATCCACCAGTTGAATAAGTAAACCGAACAAAGTGATCTCGGATAGTAGTGGAGCCCGTCGATGAAATGTCAATCCAAGTGCGAACTAAAGTCCAAAGAGAACCAAAGAAGCTGTAAGATATGAATAAATGATAAGCCGACTCTGCCACCCCACATCCAGATACGCAAAAAAGTGCTGCAGAAGATAAGACGCCTCGAGTGACCAGGTTGGACTTTGTGGGCAACCTGTCACGCAGTAAATGCCAAACAAAGATGGAGACCTTCAAAGGAACCTGAGGGTGCCAAATGAGATGCTCCACATCTTCCAAAGTAACTGAATCAAGAGTAGTCAAAAGCCGATAAGCTCCCCGGACAGTGTAGCCTGTATCGGGGTCTGACTGCCACTGCCACCTATTTGAAGACTGTGCCTGTAAGGAAATGTTAGAAAGTAAAGACTGACACTCCCCCAACATCTCCCCCTCCCACGCCCTTAACTGCCTTCGCCACACCCAAGCCTCCCTATCTGTCCCCCACCCTAGAGAGAACATCTCTACCACTGTACGTAATTTGGTCTCTGCCAAGACATACAGACAGCCAAACCGCTCACACATAGGAATCTCATCCACCCATGAATCCGTCCAGAAAAGAGTATCAGACCCATCCCCCACCCTTTTGAAGACATGCTCCTCGAACCATCTGCTCCCTTGCTCACCAACACCCTCCCTAAAACTCGATATCACTCGCCATCACGATGACCCTTGTCGCCCTCCATCTCGCAATCTCCCTCCCTCCATCTCTTAACGAGCTACCAACACTCTAAACCACATCCATTCTCTATCCACTAGCATCCTCCAACACCATTTACCTAAAAGTGTCAAGTTAAACCCCTTCAACTGTCTGACCCCCAAACCTCCATACTCCTTACGTACACAAATAGTTTTCCAGTTAACCCAAGCGGTTTTCCTAAAATCCTCACCCCGCCCCCAAAAAAATTAATTAAAAGAGATTCAATAGAGGAAATGATACCCGATGGAGCTTTGAAGAAGGATAAAGCATAGACATGTAGAGATGTTAAGACAAACTTAAGCAGAATCAGACGACCAGCAAAAGAAAGAAAATGACTCTTCCACCCAGATAATATATTCTTTAAACGAGGCAACACCGTTTTCCAAAAACTCAGACGCCTCGAATCACCCCAATAGGAAGACCCAGATAAAGGAAAAAAATCTTTCCCACTTTGTAACACAGAGCAGACGCAGCATCGCCTAACCAGGAATCAGGAACGTTCACCCCAACCATCATACTTTTGTTAAAATTAACCTTCAGGCCAAACATAGTCTCAAACAACACCAAAACAACCCGCAAAGCCCGAACATTAGCCCAACTCTTCACCCCAACTGAAGAGTATCATCAGCAAACTGAAGGTGCGACACCAAAATAGGATCGTCTCCGCGAGCATAACTCACTTATTATATGTGTAGCTAAATGTTAGTTCAACATCTTGCATGAGTTAGAATAGGAAGAATTGATCAACCAAAAAAAAAAAAGAATAGGAAGAGTTGATTAGGACGTTAGAGGTAGATAAGGATTAAACGATGATATGTGATTGACAGTTTAAATTAAAAACAGTGTAAAATTGTGTGCAATAGGAACAACAATCAATCTTGGTCGGTTAGATACTTTTAAATTATAAAACTTTTTTCATTTTTTCTTTTTCCTTAGTATAAGACCATTTTTTAAATTTCAAATGATTAATAATTTCTTTACAAAAATGCCTCAATTTAATTTAAAGTAAAATATATTTTTGGTCCTTATAAAATGACGACCTTCTATGTGTAGTCATTGTATAATTTTTATTATATTTTTAATGTTCTTATATATTATCTTAATTATAAAGTAACTTTAAACATTAAAAAAAGTCAGCCCCAAACGTAACCAAATTTATGAATTTTGGAGTTTGACACAACCTTGGCATGAAAACTGTTGGGATTGATTGCAATGTAAGTCTCACATTGCTAATGAAGAACAAGAAGGAGATTAAAAAATAGCTATTGAAAGTCCCACATCGCTTAGAATTGTGAAGCAAGGAGGAAATCAAAGCTATATAATGGATCTAAGTTCTTTGTTTATAATTGCACCAAGCAGGAACACTTGTAAACACTTTAAGTCTATATTTGTGTCTTTTTGATTTTCTCTTATGCTCTTGTTTAGAAGTATTTGAGATGTAGTTCAAATATTTACTTTGGAGAGTGTGGGTGTATTGGGGCATGGGGTGATTGAGAGTGAAGTCTATGTGTTGTAACAATTTTCACATAGTGTTTATTCTCTGGTTGTCGGTTTTGACAACGGCCGTGGTTTTTTTTTTCCGATTTGGAGTTTCCACGTTATATTCTTGTGTTGTTGATCGCGTTCATTTATTTTCTCTATGCCGTTTTTTCCCAACAACTGATATCAGAGCTCTTGGTTTGATTCAGGAGGAGGGAGTTCCGCTGTGAAGTTTAGGCTAGAGAAAATTGATGTTTGGCTTATAGAAAATCAAGTCAAGGATGTGTTGATGCAATCAGGGTTACACAAGGTCAGCTAGGAGAGGCGGTGATAATAATACTCGACATCAGTCTGGAGAGGCGGTGCTAAGAATACTTGTAACGACCCAAATTTAATTATTAGTAATTAATTGATTATTTGCATTTATTTTATTTGTGGTTTTTAATCTAATTAATTAATTATGTGTTAATTGTTGGTTTACGTGTTTTTAATAGAAATAACTCATTAAGAATAGAATGAGGGAAGTGGTGTTAGAATATGTTTTAGACCCATTTAGTAGAGGGGTATTTTAGTAAAAGAATAAGGGGGTAAACCTAACTATATAAGGACCAAGTTAGAGAGAGGTTGTCATAAATTATGATTTTGATGGAGGTAGAAAGAGAAGCTCTCAAGAAAGAATAGATAAAGAGAAAAGAAGAGAAAGAACAAAGAGTGAAGAGGAAAGCTAAGTAGAGGAGAAGATTGAAGAATAAGAGCTAGGAGATGAAGGACTAGAGAATCCAACATCAATAAAGTATGAGAGTAGTAATTTATTCATTTTGAGATGGTTCATAAAGAGGGGAGAAGAACCTTTCTTCTCCATACCTAAACTCTTTCATCTCTATGAGTTGTGGTTAATTTGGGAATTGGGAATGTGTTTATATTCCTTGTTGATGCATATATGATGTCATTGCTTTTGATTGATTGCTCAAGCTTTGCAAAAATGGTGGGTTTTGAGATTTATGATAAAATCTAATAACTTGAAGATAAATGATTAATCTTGATGATTTGGTGTTTTTTAACTTATGTTTAAGTTGTTTTATATGAGTTATATGTTGGGTATTAAGTGTATGTGCTTTTCCTAAGTTCAAATAAGTGATTTTGGTGAAAATAAGCACTTTTGGGTCAAACCCATGTTCAAAACGCGTTTTTCTGAAAATATGCAACATAGTGTTTGCGTCGAATAGGTCGACGCTATGGCGTCGCTAATTCTTGTGCGTAATAATTATGCAGTATGAACAGGTCCTTGCGTCGAAACTTATCGACGCTATGACCGACGCAACTGTTGGTTTGACAGTTTGACTGTTGACCCCTTGACTATTGACTGAGTGTTGACTTTCTGATGGTTCATGCACCTGAAACCTATTTTTCACAGTTTTTTGTGTAGATTCCGAATCTGAAGTTAGTTTTCTGGAATAATGCTTGCTTGTTAAGAATATATTATGTTAGAAGCATGATTTGGAAAGAAAATGAGTTTTGTGAATTCAAATGATTGAATAATTAGGAATATATGCTAGTATTCTATTCAATGATAATTGGATTGTTGATTGATGGAATAAATGCATTATGTTTGACAATGATGTTTGTGATTGAATCATAATATGAATTGTTAATTGATCATGGAGTTGATAATTAATTGGAATGGTAATTATGATTGATAGTGTACATACATATTGGTATATGTGTAGGTGTAAATATCATATAATTGCTATGTGAACATTTCATGCACTCATGTTGTATGATTGGCCTTTGGTAAGGTTGGAAATCCAATGTAATTGGTCAAATGCATAACCGCTTTGGTAAGCAAATGAGAGATGCAAAGGGATATAAGTTTATCCAAAAAAAAGGAATGGTACCACATGCATTAGATATGCATTAGGAGACATACATTTCTAATTGACATTAGTGTGCATTTAGGAATTATGTGTCCTTTGTACTTGATGCTTGATAATTGTCATTGATTTAACATAAGTGTTTCTTTGATAATTATGTCAGTATTTGTTATCTAATTCGCTATGCTATATTGTTAATGAGTATGCTTATTAGATAGAATTGTGTATGAACATATATGCTTATGCCTTACTTTTATTTACTCAAGTGTGGATAGTAATTGAGTTACTTGCACTTAGTCGGATATTTTGCTAACTCTCTGTTTTGTGTATGTGCTGGACCTTTGGGGGTCCAGGTTCTCAGGTCGTGTGTTCGAGTATTGATGAAGCTCCGCTCTGATTGTGACACGGGAAAAAGGGATTTTATATATGTAGAGTCCTCTGGTCTTAATTATTTTGTATAATTAATAATACTTTATTTAATTCAAAGATTTGTTTAAACTCGTATTCTACCAATTAATGTTATTAGTAAGGTTTTGAAGTAATTTGTAATATCTCGAACCAATATTTTATCAATCTTTTTGATTTAAGTCTTTGACTTTATTTGATCTGCTGCGTAATTTTTGAAAATAAGATTCTAAAGGTAGAATAAGGCTAATATTGGGTTTGGGTGTTACAATACTCGGGTTACGTCTGAAACAACAACTTATTATGAGGATGCGAAGGTGCTACTGGAAGTTGAGAATCGGTGGAGTGTTGAGTCATATGGACTTTGGAAGCTCCTATCACATGTGTTTGAAGAAGAAATACTTTTGAATCCCTATAGCTAGTTGAAGGTGGAGTTGTTCATCTTGATGACGGAAAGCTTGTAAGGTTCAAGGTATGAGTGAGTTTCTTTTAACACAATGCGAGGTATTTTCTTGAACTTTGATGCATAGATAGTAGGTAGATACTTGTTAGATAGTTATACTATTATTGGTTATGCATCTATTACTAGTGGTGATTCTCATGTTTTGGTTAAGTTGTGGATCTTCAGGTGGGTACTTGTTAGTGACATGAGTTTAGTTGGACTAGTGAAACAAGGTTTACTAGGTGATGTAACTAAACTGGAATTGTTGGAGCCTAACAATGGCGTGAAGGTAGCTTCAGAGCAGTTTGAAATTGTTCAGGTGGCACATGGACATCGGTTGACATGGATGCAAGGTGTGTGATGATAGCGTGCGGGCATTGGTTGACATTGATGCAAGGTATGCGGTTATCTCGATGGCTGATGAACTTCCGGAGAAAGCCAACATGGAAGTTGCACCATAAATTTTCAGCGAAGTTTCGAGATGAAATTCTTGGTCTTGGGATGGCTTGGTTCCAAGTGAAGCAAAATCTTGGGATGGTTTAGTTCCAAATGGAGTGTACTTTTTATGGTGGAGTATGATAATTTAATTTGTCGGTATAGACAATGAGAATTATGATTGTCGGTGAAGACAATGATTGTCGGTATAGACAATGGAAGCAGAAGATAATGATTGTCGGTGTAGACAATGAAGATTGAAGACCATTACAATCAAGGTGGAGATTGTTGGGATTGATTGCAATGTAAGTCCCACATTGCTAATGAAGAAAAAGGAGGTTAAAAAATAGCTATTGAAAGTCCCACATCGCTTAGAATTGTGAAGCAAGGAGGAAATCAAAGCTAGATAATGGACCTAAGTTCTTTGTTTATAATTGCACCAAGCAGTAACACTTGTAAACACTTTAAGTTTATATTTGTGTCTTTTTGCTTTTCTCTTATGCTCTTGTTTAAGAGTATTTGAGATGTAGTTCAAATATTTACTTTGGAGAGTGTGGGTGTATTGGGGTATGGGGTGATTGAGAGTGAAGTCTATGTGTTGTAATAATTTTCACATAGTGTTTATTCTCTGGTTGTCGGTTTTGACAACGGCCGTGGTTTTTTTTCTCCGATTTGGAGTTTCCACGTTATATTCTTGTGTTGTTAATTGCGTTCATTTATTTTCTCTATTCCGGTTTTTCCCAACAAAAATATGGCAACAATTGATTTTTTATTTTTTTGGTACAAAAGAGGGCCAAAAGTTCAATTGATAACTTCTTTTGGAGTCTTAAAAAAAAACTTCTTTTATTTTACTATTAAGAAAAATGCTTCTTTTATTTATTTTTTCTGCGGTAAAATTGCTACGGTGAGAAACAAAAGTTGAACGTAAAATCAAACAATTTTTTTTCAATGAAGTGCTACATTTTCTTTTGAGAGGAAACATATGCTATACATTGATATGGGTGGTTTTTTTTTTTTGTGTTACATTTGATATGGGTGGTTTGATAAATAGGAGTTATATATAACATCTAGTAGTACTAGTATATATAAATGAATGATAATTAATAACTTGTAGTAAAAAAAAAAACTTGTAGTTTAAATAAATGATAATTAATACTAACTTGTAGTTTTTTATTTTTAACGTTCTTAGCGTTCACCAATAAATATAGACACACAAGGATGAACACAATTCTTGTAATAAGCCTCTTAGTTTCTTTTTTTTTTGGTAAAGTAAGCCTCTTAGTTTCTAACAATGGAAATCAACATTACATCAATAGAAACAATTAAACCATCATCCCCCACATCCGAAGAACACAAAACCTATAAACTATGTTTATTTGATGTGTTTCAACTAAACACATATTTTCCATTAATCTTATTTTATCACAAAACCAATGAAATGCAAGAATTCTCAAATGTCTCAACACAACTAAAGAACTCACTATCCAAGGCACTAACAATTTTCTACCCTCTATGTGGTAGAAGAAGTGATATCTTCTCAATTGATTGCAACGACGAAGGCGCGATTTACATGGAAGCTTCAATAAATATGGAAATGGAAGAGTTCTTAAGTCCACCAAAATTGGAATTAATAAACAAATTGCTTCCTTGTGAGCCAAACAAGACACAACCTTACAATGAAATATTACCACAAATTTTAGTCCAAGTGAACATTTTCAAGTGTGGTGGGATAGCTATTGGTTTGTGCAATCTCCATACAATACTAGATGCATATTCTTGTAGTCTATTCTTGAAAACATGGTCTTCTATTTGTAAAGGTTCAAATGATGAAATTTGTGAGCCAAATTTCTCAATTGCTTCTTCAGCTTTCCCTCCAAGAAACACCATTGGTGTTAGGGCTGGTGTGATGAATATTAACAAAGGATTAGAGATAGAAGTCAAATGCTCTACAAGAAGATTCTTGTTTGATAACAAATCAATTAATGACTTGAAAGTCGCGTCGACAAAAAACAATGGAATTAACACAAAATTACCAACAAGTTACAAAGTAGTCACTTCATTTATAAGCAAGCACATGATTGTAGCATGCATGAAGGAATTTTGTGATGAAAGCAAGAGGCCATTGGTAGTTTTACATGTTGTAGACATGAGAAGAAGGATGGGAGATAGTTTGTTACAAAATTCTATTGGAAATTTAATATGGCCAGCATTGATGATTTGTGAAAATGTCAATAAGGACACTAATATTAGTGATATGGTTAAAATTTTGGAAGATGAAATTGGTAAGGTTAATGAGGAATTGTTTTTAAAATTGAAAAATGATCCTAGGTTTTTATGGAGTGATGAGTGTGCTAAATTAATGCTTGAAGGTATGGAAAATGAAAATCCAATATCTTTTGTGTTTACAAGTTGGGGAAATATGGGATTCAAAGAGATTGATTTTGGTTGGGGAAAGCCTTTATGGATAGCTCAAAGAGGTGGTACCAAAGAAACTATTCCAAATACAGTTGTGTTGATGGAAACATATGAGGGAATTGAGGCATGGGTGACAATGGCTGATAAGCATTTAGATGACTTGGGAAATGATACTGAATTCCTCAAATTTGCTTTGCTTAATCCTAATATTAATTTCAATTGTGTAGTAATTTAATCACCAAAATAGATTAAACATAACCAAAAAAATAATATATAATACTAGTAAGAATTGATATGTCTTCCTTCTATTGTAGCACACATGACTGTATCCAATAAAAATTATGGTCATAGGTGTCTAATTTATATTTAAGACCTATTTTTAATTTTATTCATTTTTATCTTTAGGTTAAATATCTTTTAATTTTTTGTGAGAATTGTTTTTTTTTTTAAAGTAGTCTAATAACTAAAAATTTACTTTTGAAAGCTTGGTGGAGGAGCGAGAATGAATCTTGGTATTAAATCAACTATAGGAAAATATATTTAATGTTTTTAAAATTATATGTAAAGTATAGAATATAGATATAAAGCAAGAAACTCATAAATATAAACACGACGGAATGTAAGACGGTAGATTTATGTTATATGTTTTGGGTTCGAGATAACCACAACTGAATGTAATTAGTCTTCTATGGATAAAAGAAAATGACTGAATTACTTTACAAAATTATAATTGAACCGAATCGAAATGAAGGTCCAGTTACCAGCCTTATCCCCAACAGTCTCTTGGTGATGTACTGGGAACAACAAGTACTACCATATCATTCCATTAAAAACATTATTCTTTGATAATCAAATTTCCAAACTCCCCACTATTCATAATGATTTCAATTTCAAACTCAATGGTAGTTGCTTCTTCTCTTTATTATTCACCATCCTCATTATTACTACCTCGCACCCTCCTCTTCGATTCCCACAAACTTTCTTCCTCAAAACAAACCTATGGATTTCTTCATCACCACCATTACCGTTTCAATTCTAAAAGGGTTCTTCCTTCTCTTTGCTTTTTCAACTCTAGAGATGACAAATCTGACACCAAACTACAGGACAAGGTGCTTTCTTTTTTCAAAATCTGCTTTGTTCTTTCTTGTTATCAATTCTTATTCATGCCATTCAATTTGCATTATTGTTTAATAAAATGAAAAATGCCTATAACTTTATATGAAACTTGTTGATGGATTTTTTATTTTTTTATTTTTTTATTTTTTGATTGTTGATATTGTATTGTACGTTTGGATTGGTGGAAAGGGATAGAATGGAACCATACAGTATGAAGCATGGATACTCATCGGATTAGGCGAGTCACCTACACCGACATGACACCAGACATATAATTACATTGAACTATGTTATTTTCCCAAATTATTATCTGTGTCGACGTGGCAGTGTTAATGTCGTGTCCGGTGTCCGTGTTTGAGTCTGTGCTTCATACATTGTTTAGATTGTATCAAATGGGTTGGAGTATTGCAGTTGCGTTTGCAGTGCAAACTGCAAACCTTTATATCATCCTGATAAAATACCGGTAAATGAGGTCGCTGCTGCCAAAATTGCGGTTGTGATACCCTTGGAGAGACCTTTAAAACCGTTATATTGCGGTTGTGGACAAAAATTTAAAGCAATGGGCATGAATTCCATCTCATTTAATTTAATACCCCACATTTTTGTTCCCTTTTAATTTTGGATGAGTGTGATAAAACTAGCGCTTTTGTCCATTCCATCATAAAAGAAATCCAAGCAACAACTTTACTTTTTTAATTGTTCTGTTTTGCTCCATTTCATTTCATTTCATTTTCCATTATACATCCAAACAAACAATGATAATATGATTCCATTTTAATGAATGAATTGAAGTGTTCTGCATTGACACCTATAGTTAGAGGTCCTTTTTTGCTGTTTAGTTTTGTTTGTGAGAATATATGACTATAGATTATATGAATTGCATTGTTCTAATTTCAGGACTCTGGATTGGAATGGCCTATTCTCAGGCGATGGGAGGTGCCTTGGGGATGGCAAACAGTTTCATTAACCTTTTTTGCTTGTGGATTAGGGTGTGTTTTAAATAGCTGTTATGAATTCATAAATTGTTTCATGTATTATGTAATAATGCAAATATACTTGGGGAGAGTGATATCAAATAGTGCCTATTTAGTACAAATTGTTGTCAAATAGCAGCGATATAGCATTATAGCATAGCAAACTTTGAACAAACTGCTATTTTTCACGATCCGCCAATTCATAATACTGTACTTAGGAAAATGTCATTTAAAAATTCATTACTTATACTTTCATTTTTTTTTTTGTTATTCAGAGTTTTTGCGTGTTATAATTACTTTCTATGTTCCTAAGTTTGAGCCATTAATTTATTCCCAGGCAGTTTTGTGTTGACAGGTTTGGTTGAGGCAACAGCTCTACCATATCTAGGTATTCGGCCTGAGGTGCTAAGTTTAGATGAAAAGGCGGAGTTACTCTTTTTAGATCAGGGGTATGCCAATTCTTTCGATTCCACTATTGTAATTCTTGAAGTTGGTTGGAAAACTGTGAAACAACTCACACTTTTATGATTTCTCTTCATTTGGTCATTGACTTGTTAGGAATATGTGAAGTTCACATTTTGGACTCGTTTGGGTTTTGAAGCTCAGCTTCTAGCTTTTGGAGACATGCTTTGCATCAAAGTACAAAAACTAGTTGATACGAGAATCTATTAAATAGAAGTTTATCCAAACTTTCGCTTTAACTATAGCTGCATCACATGATTCTCATGGCAATGAGTGAGATTCATTAAGATTTTAGGATCTTGTTTACTACCTTATCTACTGATTATTTTCATTCTCAAAACTTAAATGTCTTAATGTTTCCTATGCTTTTAATTTTAGGCCTGTCTTTTTAACTAGTTGCCCTATGTATGGAATCAACTAGATCTTTCTAGAAACAGTAAAAGTATAAAACACATTTCCACTATCTATAGCTAATTATTTTCAATTTTCATTTTGGTGTTAAAAAGTTGCATCATATAAGTTCAGGGTTACATTCTTATATTCTTCCACTATTATTATTTGGCAGCATGGCAACTGCTGCTGTACTTGGAATCATATATAGTGTTTTCAACTCTTACCAGCCACTCCCTGAAGACTTCTTCAAATATGGTAATTATGTTTTAACATTTCAAGTATTAATGTTTTATATTAATAATAATATAATGAAGTTCACTTTGCAGCTTGTGCTGTTTAGTGTTTGGTTTGCAACTGTCTTATATCTAGAAGAATTAGAATATGCTATGTGCTCATGTTTATTTCCATTCAACGGTAAAAACTTTGTTGCAGATTTGAGGGAACCTTTTAGTCTTCAAAAGGGATGGCTTTTATGGGCTGGAGTTGGACTTGTTGGTGCCCTACTTGCCATTGGATTGACAGGGTATGCTGTGTCCTTCTTTAACGGAGAAACCCCACAAAGAGAGGTTAATAATTTATCTTAGCTCATTCACAGGCAGATGTATATTTAATTCTTATTTGCTATATGTTGAAAGAGTAATGATATTCTAACAACAACTTTTTGACAACATTCTCGACACCGATATACAAAGTAATAAAATTATGATATGGCCTGCTTAAAATAATTACTCATTTTATAAGCCAATTCTGTTAGGTTGAGTTTAGCCTCAAATCTAAGAGGTGTGTTGGAATTTTTGCATAATTGTGGTCCACCCCTAGCCACCTTAATTGTGACAATTTTTGGCTGCCTTCAATTTAGCCTCCAGCACCGTCAAAATATATGCCCTTTTTAGTGCTTTTAAGGCTTGGGCAACTTTGTATTTGAAGCCCATTTTATAGGTTGAGTTAGGCCCAAAATATAAGAACTTCAAAATGTAGTACCATGTTATAAACCTCCCATCATGTTATGAATCATCAATGCAAAGTAGCTTTAACATGTGACGAGTATGAATCAATTATCGTAATTATACTTTATGTGAACTAGTCGGTTTTAACAAGGGTTATTACTTATTTTCTATTTAAAATTACCTATGCAAGCAGGGTTAAATTTTATGAGTTTTAACTTTGTAGAGACCTTTTACTAGCTTCTATAAACTGCTTTTCAGACTGATGCTCTTGTTCGCTTGCTTCCGTTAATTGGATCTTCAAGTGTCAGGTATTTTAAGGTATCTAGGTTCCTTATTGTAAATTGTGGCTTTGTTTGCAGCTATCCATTGACTAAAGAAATTGTAGATAGTTGCAATAAAAAGGTTGCTCACGTGACTGACCACCAGAGCATTTAAAAGTAAAAATAGGGACTATATAGCTGTGGACTGTATTTAAAATATTAATTCTTTTATCGATGAAGAAAAAAGAATTTTAAAATTTCCATCTAGATTCCATATCCCAGTTTCTCAAGTAAGTGATTGACTGTGTTTATTTTCATTGTAGCACTGCTTGTTTGGTGGGTATCACTGGTGTTTTTGCTCCACTTCTTGAGGAGACGGTATTCCGAGGCTTTTTCATGACTTCCCTGACTAAGTGGTATTGATTGTCTTAATGACTTTTTAGTTCCCTGTAATTTCTTAATCATTTTTTTATTTTTTTCCTTTTAACTTTATCTTTATCTTTTTCTTTTTCATATTTGTTGGTTAAAGAATAGCCGCTTGTCTTACAAGTATCACTTTTTTCTTTAATTTTTGAATTAGATATTAAATGGGTAGATTATTGAAAATAATATGGGACTTATTAATGTAGCCATATATTGGGCTAGGGATGGGATTTAGTTTATTATATGGGTCATGTTAACTTGTGCCCTAAGGGCACATGTTAAGCTACCTAAAAATAGAAATATAGCATTTAATGATACAAAGAATTTAATGTTTAGATACTTGAATACATCACAAGTTCAATAAATTTTTTCCACATTTATCTTCTTAACATGTGCCCTTAAGGGCACAAGTTAACATTCTCCTTATTATATATTACTAATATAATATCTATTACTTAGACACCTATAATTACTTAAGCACCTCATATTGGGTCCTAACAAAGGCCAATGATGTGGTTTGTTAGAAGAAAAATACAGGGAAAGTTAGTTAAGATAGAAGTTGACTGCAGGTTAGCGTGTTTTAGAGGGAGGGGTGAGGCTATATTTTATTCAGTTAGTTATTTGGTTAATTATGTTTGAGAATTTCATTCTCTAAGGAGCCTTGGCTCTTGTATTAGTGATTGTAAGAGCTAGGCTCTGTTCTTGGTTTATTAATCAATATTATTATTACTGAATCAGTCATGAATTTCTTGTGTTTCCATGGTCAGTCTGAGTGGGAAGACAGTCGGGTACCTTAAGCAAATGAGCTTATGTTTGATCTTTGTCTCTTGTATATGGAAAAATCTCGAATGAGAGGGAGAACCGACCTTTGTGTGTCCGACAGGTCCCCGACAAAGATTAATCACTGTTAAATGGCAGTGGATACTTGGTACCTATGACGTTATAAAAAAGATCTAGATACTTCCCCGACAAAATTATCATTATCAAAAAATAAAATAAAATTATCCCCCTTGCCATGCTTAACCACCCTAACCAAACTCAAAGTGATTGTTTTAAACCATACAAGGATTTTGCGACCTACAGCCAAGATCTGACTCTCTCATCCTAACCAATTTATTATATGTCAGGAATCCAATTTTTATGTCAGGAATCCAATTGAAAATTATGGATTCCTAACAAAAAACACTTTTATTAAGAAATAGGAAAGAATAGGAGAGAAATCTCTCCTAGGGTTTCCCCTTCATAATAGAGTTGCTATTCTATTTACAACTAAATATTTCACCCGTGCGATGCACGGGTATTACACAGGTGAATATTATGGATTTTGTTGTAGCAACACATTTTTTATTTGATTGAATAATACATATATAAACTTACATAATATATCCCATATATTGTTGTGAACAAATAATAGCAAAAGGGAAACCAATTATGAGTATACAAACAATTAAGAGAGAAGTTAACAGACAAACATGATATGGAGAAAAATCAAAAGCTTAAATCCACATTATACTTTTCAAAGAGTAGTATTAATAACAATGAGATGATGAATAGAAAAGAGATGAAATTGAAATAAATACAAAGCAAACACAACTTGTGTTTTTCCAAGACAACATGAAAACGCATGAAAAAGAAATAAAATTGAATAGGCTACCTATGAATTCAAACAAAAGGTTAAATATGTTAATTGTTCTTCAAAAGGAATAATCTCCTTTTTGACCGAATATTAAACAAATTTAATTTCTCGAAGTATCATAAGAGAAGTAATAATCTTCAAAAAATTTACTACACATCGGTTCATTTGATTCACAACTTATTATCTTCTTCCAATTTATCCCTGAAAATTCTTCTTTTTTCATCTTAACCTTCTTCATAAGCTCATTGTCCATTCCAAAATTGTTGAAGTGGCCCTCCATCTATCAAGTCATAAGTTAATGAAATTGAAAGAAAAAAATTACTCTCATTTGAAGTCAGACATGTTAAGACACTTAGAAATAATGTACTCCGTAATTGTAGCAACTCCCTCCCTTTTTTGCACCAATAGCAGTTGTCCACTCCCTACACTTAGCTAAAACGCTCCTAAAGTTCTGCATTATGAAGGAAAAACAAGTGCAATAAAAAAACACTCTCCAATGCAAAAATTTTGTTTTTTCAAACAAAACATCCAAGTTGAAACCAACAAATACATCGGAAACCACAAATTTATCAAAAAGAAGATAGAACTCAAAATTACAAATAAACCGCTAAATGAAATAAAACATAAAACTAAAACATCTTACAAAAAGCTCATTACCAAACATACAAAGAAAAGACCACCAAGTACACAAATTATATATTATATATAAAAAAAACTCAACCATTGCATATTGAATAAAAAATTGTTCAATATAAGACTTGAGAAGTTTTCTGAATGCAATGTTGAAATTGTGGTGTGAGTAATCCATCACTAAAAAAAACCGTGCATCGCACGAGTTAAATTGCTTAATTAGTTGTTTCAAAAAAATATTGCTTGATTAGTAGTAAAGTAGTGAGTAATGTGAAGAAAAAAAAAACGTGGGAGTTTGTGGATAAAAAGAAAAAAAAAAGTGAGAGAAGTAACAAATAAAGTGGAGTTTTGTGTTTGCAATTGGACACTTAACTCATATTGATTATGTGTTGGTTACAAAATATATCAAAATAATTGATATGGTTTAGTGGTAAATGTAATAACAAGTGTAACTAAAAGGTCAACGGTTTGAATCTTACTAAGTAATTTTTTAGCATTTTAATATGAATTATTAGGGTTATGATTAAGGTTAAATCAGGGTTACATGGAGACTTTATAACTTTTATATATATAAAGATAAAGATAAAGATGGTTACAATATTGTGTTCTCCTACTTATACAAATAGCCCTATAACAACCCCAATTAACTATCTAACTAACTCCTATAACAACTCTTAACTGCTTTAACTACTCTTATTAGCCATTATTCTGTATCCTAACATTATAGCAGTCATAGACAATAATAGGGAAAAAGACAAAATTATAGTTATCTAAACCACTAATTTGAGTGTACCTTTTGCTATCAAGAGGGTCTTCAAAAGACTCACACTCACCTTTGTATTAGGGTTCATATTAATAGTAAAAGCCCATCGACAATCAATTGTAGATTTTTCAGAAGGAAGTAGTGATCTCATCAATAATTGCCCATCGACATGATAGTGATACCATCCAAGATGGGATAATACTTAGTAAACTGTCTTCGAAATAATGATAGAGTATATGGCTAAAACAGACATAAAAGGAGGAGACAATTGCTGATAACTGTAATAGTTATGAACAGGATGAGTGTTGGTTTTTTTTAGAGGAATGGAGGAATGCAACTCACACAATTTTATTGATACTATCATCCTTTAAATACATGAAAAACATAACATAAAAAACATAAACATAAATCAGAATTAAACTACCTTAAATTTGTAACATACCCACTAATACTCATAATTCCTATAGTTAAAACTTGTAACAATAGGAATCCTAAGAAACTCAATAAATTCTATTAAACTATAATAATAATAATAATAATATTGATTCAAATTTTCAACACTCCTCCTTGAATCAATAGTTATTGACTTCAAATTTCTCTTTCTTTGGACTTCTCAATTTCTCTAATGAACTTTGTAGTTTTTCTCAGCTTCTAGACATGCCCTTTCATGACTCGCCACATGAGCAAAAACATTAGAAAAATGAACTTCATGTTTCTGAAAGCCTTTATCAACCAATTTTTCCTGAAAATTGTTCTTAGAACCATTATGATCAAGTTTAGTTCTACAAACCCACTTAACTTCAAATTGCCAAGATTCATTTTTCTCTTTCATATTTTTCTCCTCCTGCATGACAACTCTCCAACCATCCATGCTTGCCACATTTGCATCACCCAAAGGATTGACCATAGCAACATTGCACATTTCAAAAATTTCAGCAAGAGGTTCACACTTTTTAACGGAAAAATTAGCATTATTATCAAATTTTTCTTCTGCAGTTTTAGAACTTTGGCATTGGAGATTTTCTACTCCGATCTTCTCTTTATTTGAGGCTTCTACTACACTTGGAGATGCATGGATTGTTGTTTCCTTCCACTCTATCGGAAAACTTCTATTTCTCATTTATTAGTTCACCACCAACAAGGTCAAATATGGTACATTTCATGTCCTTAAAATGCAAAGTGTAGTGTTTTTCCAGCATTTGTCCAACACTCAACAAATTTTGATTCAACTCAGGCACAAATAAAACATCAGAAATATATTTAGTACCTGAGAGAGTTTCAAGAGCAACAACTCCCTTGCCTTTGACATCAACACTCTCTCCATTGCCAATGGTAACTTTTGAAGCAATTGTTTTGTCTAACTCCTTGAACAACTCTTCATCATGGGCCATGTGATGTGTGCATCCACTATCAACCAACCAATTTTTATTATTTTTGTCGATGGACAAACATGTTGCTGCGAATAAGTAGTCCTCGTCCTCATTTTGATCAGCCACTTGAGCCTCAACTCTAGGTTGTAGTTCATTTTTGAAAAATTTTGCAATATGACCCGGCTGATTGCATTTGTTGCAGCGGAAATTAGGTCTACTCCAGCATCTGAAATGTGGATGATTTGTTTTTCCACAATGCTGACATGGAGGATTATTTGTCTTCTCATCTTCAGCTTTACTACTCAATTTATTGGAACTTTCTCCTTTCTGGAAGTTGTTCCACTGGGCCTTTTTCTTCTCTCCTTTCTGGCCTTGATTGAGCTTCAACTTTGCTTGTAAAGCACCTTCAATCGTGCCTTCCTCCCTCATAAGTTGCCTTTGTTCTTGGGCTTGCAAAGCATACACCAATTCTGACAAAGTAATGGTTGACAAATCTTTGGAGTTTTCCAGAGAAGAAATGGTGGACTCAAATCTCTCAGGAACAGTTAGAAGGATTTTTTGGACTATCCTTGTAACAGAAAATTCAGTTCCAAGCAATCTTATTGTTGACGATGCTTAGAAGTTTGTCAGAATACTCCTTGATTGTTTCTGACTCCTTCACCCGCTGCATCTCAAATTCTCTAATCAAATTCAGCACTTGCATCCCTTTGATCTTCTCATTTCCTTCATACTCCTGCTTGAGAAAATCCCAAATTGCTTTGGCTGACTTCAGAGTCATAATTCTTGTAAAGATTGCTTCGGAAACAGCCGAAAAAAGATAAGACTTTGCCTTCGATTTTTGCTGCTTTTTCGTCTTATGATTTTTAATTTGTGCAACCGTTGGATTGTCCGGTAATGGATCAATCTCATACTCATCCTCAACAGCCACCCAAAGATCATTAGCATCAAGATAAGCCTCCATTCTGGTTGCCCATAAGTGATAATTTTCACCCTAAAAAACTGGCAATTTTATGGCTAAGTTTTCTGATTGCATTTTGATCTCTTTTTTGTTTTGTTTTTTTTTTTTTTTGGTGTTTGATGGAACTCTCAACCTCACTAGGTCCCTCAAGAAAAAAGCTCTAGATACCACTGTTGAATTTTTTTAGAGGAATGGAGGAATGCAACTCACACAATTTTATTGATACTATCATCCTTTAAATACATGAAAAACATAACATAAAAAACATAAACATAAATCAGAATTAAACTACCTTAAATTTGTAACATATACTACTCATAATTCCTATAGTTAAAACTTGTAACAATAGGAATCCTAAGAAAATAAATTCTATTAAACTATAATAATAATATTGATTCAAATTTTCAACAATGAGGATTAAAATTAAAATGTTTACCGTTACAGTGAGAGATGAAACTGGAACACGGGCTTAATCATGTGAATTATAAGAAGTGATCCATGAAGCTTCATGACATCGATACATATAAATGACACCAAGAAAGTTTTTGTAATAGTCCATACCTAGCTAAATTGATCACAGTCTCCCAGTGAATTGACTTCCGGCATAAACGGCTGGATAAAATCACTTTATCCTTAGCATCTACCTCCAGCATAGGCGGCTGGATGAGATCGCTTCATCCTTAGGGATCGACCTTCAGCATAAGCGGCTGAGTATTATTACCTTCCCAGTGAAGTCGCCAGCTGAAGCGGCTGAAAAAATGCGCGGACGGAAATCGCTCGCTAGACAGTAAAGTCGCCACCGAAGTTTTATTTTTGAAAAGGGGAATGTTGATAAACCCCTTCAAGAACGAGAACAAGGTCATCGCAACCAAGTTCCGAGTTCGGGAGTCGGTTATGCGAGGGGAAGGTATTAGCACCCCTCACATCCGTTGTATCCAACGGGAACCGTTAATTAGTTTAGCGCTTAATTAGGTGTTAGTTTTATGTTTGCTTCCATTATTAAATGTGGATGTGGATTAAAAATGAAATGTTTGGTTTTAAATAAAAGGAAAAAAATGGTTTTTTATTAGTGTGCTTGACAAGAGTGGTCTCTTGCTCCTACGTATCCCCGAGTGCAATGGAGATATCAAAGTTACACGCAGTTCTTTGGAGGTAGAAAATGCTTGTGTGTTGGTTGATTTTATTTGCGAAAATTTATTTGGCCGCGCTTTGGCGAAAAGACGAACTCACACTTAGGCGATGATACCCTTTTGATAAAAAAGAAGTGAGCGCACATGGGCGCGAAAAAAGAGAATGAGATTTGATTGGTTGAGATTGATTTTAAGTGGAGGACGAATATTCGACCGAAAGTGGAATGTTTACCTCGTTCCCAAACATTCAGGGAAGCGTCGGGTGTCTACCCAATTTTTCCTTTTTCACTCGCAAAAAGTTGTTATTATATTTTTTTGTAATTAAATCATAAAAAATATAAAGTAAAAAAGGGAAGGGGGCTGGACGTGGATGAAAAGGAAAAAATAAAAAAAGGAAAAAAACAAAAGCTGGCTATTGCGCGTGAATCAATCCAAGAACGGAAGGTGTCAATTCTGCTCATCAAGAGCAATCAAGTAGAGGATACAGATCAAAGGGATCGAGTTCATGTGTGAGAGAAAATGAAAGAATTCACAGCCAAAAGGGAAGTTCTTCATTCATTCATAAATTTCATTCAACTCACACAAATTCATTCCTAAAATAATCATTTGGAATCAATGCTACGCCTAATCCCTCTGCCTATAAATAACAAGCAATACTTTACAATAAAGACACAAAAAAAAAATCACACACAGAAAAAAGTGGGGAAGAACTTATATTGAGTGGATTTCACTGCCCTCCAGGTAAACTCTAAAGATCTTGACCTCCTTTACATTCTTGTTTCTAGGCATTTTACAAGTTAGGGATCAATGAAACCGAACAAACAAGGTCTTTTGGGTTAAAGTTTGATTTTATTTTTTTTGGTTTTTGTTTAAAGGAAAAGGAGATTCTGGCCAAAAAAAAAAAACTTTAACCCAAAAGACCTTGTTTGTTCGGTTTACACCATTTTTCATTACTAATTCGACCCAAAATCAAGCAATAATCATCCTAAACATCTATGCAGATACAGAACAACACAGAAATAAAATCTAAACATCCAAATCAATATTTTCATTTATCCCTAACTTGTAAAATGCCTAGAAACAAGAATGTAAAGGAGGTCAGGATCTGTAGAGTTTACCTGGAGGGCAGTGAAATCCCTCAACGTAAGTTCCTTTATTTCCTTTACTTTTGTACTTGCTCCCTGGTTTCTGCTTCTTTCACCTGACGGCCTTCCTGTCTGGATTGTCACAAGCTGCTTCTTTGGAAGCAGAGAGGAATGGAGGCGGTAAATGGTAATTATAGGATTTTGGTTAAAAGAGGGTTGATTTGATTTTTTGAGTTCTGCTTCTGCGTTTTTTTTTTTTTTTTTTTTCTTTTTCGGATTCTGAATTTTTTGGGTTTTTTATGTGTGATTCTCTCCTAGTTTTTTCTGTGTGTGAATTTTTTTCGTCCTTATTGTAAAAAATTGCTTGTTATTTATAGGCTGAGGGATTAGGCTTAGCATTGATTCCGAATGATTATTTTAGGAATGGATTTGTGTGAGTTGAATCAAATTTATGAATGAATGAAGAACTTCCCTTTGGCTGTGATTTCTTTCATTTTCTCTCACACATGAACTGGATCCCTTTGATTTGTATCCTGTACTTGGTTGCTCATGATGAGCAGAATTGACACCTTCCGTTCTCGGATTGATTCACGCGCAACAGCCAGCTAAAAAACGAATAAAATGGACCTCAACAGGACTTGAACTCATGACCTTGAGTTCATATGCGCATATAAAGTCTTCTCATTACCAAAGGAGCTCACACACACTTGAAAAAGAATTGCATCATAACATTAAAAGGACAGTCAAAATTTGGGGCATGACAGCGCCGGACATGTTGTGACTGAATAACTGCGAATCTGGGGCTAAATACAGATGATTCATAGTTAGGAATAGGTTGTACCCCAGGAGGAGTAAAATTCGTTTCTAAAACTTTGATACCTGTTATGAATGATTATTTTCCACATTTTAACTTTTTTAGAGAATAATAGGAAAATATTGTCATATTATTACACTGATTATCAAAAGAGTGCGTACTACAAGCAGGGCCAGCCAAGGCCCAGTGCTGCAGAGCTGGGCCTCTTATCTTTGGAGGCCTCAAATTTTTATTATATTGTTTGACCCAGTCCAGTATTATTCTATTGTGTGCAAAATAAATGGAAAGGCCCAAACCATTACACTATCTGTTCAATAAAAAAATGGTCCAAGCAAAAAGTGGAAAAAGTCCATACACATAAACAGTGATGCTACTTTTAGAAATTATAGAAATAGAATACAAAATTTGTTCTTCTATACGATGATACCCATGAACAGCTAACAAATTTATTATAATTTTTTATATTAGTTATAATGATGATTATTTTTTGTATTATTGAAGTTTTTTTTGTTGACAAATTTGTATTATTGAAGTTTTTAAATGAGTTTTGTTTTTGTTTTCTTCATTTTTATAATTAAGGGTCCATTTTTATAATTTAAGCCGGGCCTCCAAATAGTTAGGACCGGCCCTGACTACAAGAGTACTGAAAATTTTCTTCTGAAAGGGATTCCTTACTTCAGTTGTTAATCTTCTGAAAGGGATACAAATTTTCTGATGTATTAGTAATCTCATTGCAGGGTTCCTACACCAGTTGCTATCATCATTAGTGCTGCTGTCTTTGCCCTTGCTCATCTCACTCCTGGTGAATTCCCCCAGTTGTTTGTTCTAGGTATTGTGTAAATAAATGTAGTGTTAGAGAATTTCATATTGAATGAGATATGGTCTTAAAATGGGTTTATAAATAGGAGACATCTTTCACGTTACAAACGGTTTTTTTTAAGGACTGAGGTAGACCCATCCCAAGTTTTAAGAACTTGAAAGGGAAAAAACATAATCTTAAGAAATGTCAGTAAAGAAGTTTCATATATAATTTTCAGGTAGATGGTGAATGTACAAATATTTGAGATTTAAAAAAAAAATGTAAAGAATACATTAAAAGAAAAACAATCTCTCCCCTCCAATATCCCCTCCCAAACACACCCTAAGATGTCTTGAAAGCTGGAAATTGTTCATCCATTTACTGTGTATATATAAACTAACATAAATTTGTGACATTTTTCTAGGGAGTGCTCTAGGAATTTCATATGCTCAAACCCGCAACCTTCTTACTCCCATCACTATCCATGCGATCTGGAATTCAGGAGTTATATTACTTCTCACTGTTCTCCAGGTATATTGTATAACATTATTCATGTACTTGCTAGTGGTTTGTTGGGATTCAGAATCATTAGTCAGAGAAAGCACACATTCATGCAATCATTACGTCAGAACCATTGGATGAAGATCAAACAACTCATTTTTTTAACTCAGTAAATTAAATTAAAGATAAGAGCTAAACTTGAAATCACGAGTCATCCGATTTCACCCTACAGTTCCAACTTACCGACTGTATATGAGTTTGTGCTTTCTCCGGCAGTAGGGTTTCAGATCCTGCTTCAGTTGCAACACAATCCAGTAAGTATTTGAAATTAGACATTTTTCGAAACACTAAGAATGCTTCCCTTGCGTGTATATACAGGTGCAAGGATATGATATCAAAGAATTATTGCATTAATGCAGACAGGAAAGTTTTTCTCTCCTTTGTAAAGATGTGGAGCATGTATCATGCAGGATACAGATCCATTTTGTTTGTATATCTACCATGCTCCTCTTACTTGTTGTAAAATGTTAGACAGATTGCTTTTTGAAACGATGAAGTAGATAATGATTATTGATCATGGTATGGTAGTAAATATATACAATCAATTAGACTTTTTTGCGGGCTCTGATATGACACAGAGCTAAGAATATTTTGATATGAGAAAATATTTATTACTACATGTTGGTTCAACAACATGCACATTTTTAATTATTTTTGCTTGTGAAACATAAAGGGTAGACGGTAGACCACTTCATACCTCGAGCAACTATCATATAACGGGAATGGATTATCTGCAGTCAATGGACCATCCAGTGATATCACAGCCTTCCAAAATAATGGAAAAAGAAAAATGTTAAAAAGAGAGATAAATATTGATGGTTGAGATTGACACTTGAGGGTATCCAGTGAAAACCTCACGGGAGAGAATCCACTCCCATCATATAACCCTCGGAAAGCTTCCAAGTGTCCTATGAGAACGAGTGTTAAAACCTTTATCACAGTTTTGCCACAGAAAGTAAATTCAACGAAATGTCTTGAACATGCTTCACATCTTTGAGAGTTAATTTGACGCCATTAGACATCTCTAAATTAACATCTCCAAGACCAACACACTTTAGCATACTTTCATGCGTCAACTTCACATCACCAAATTCACGTGAAGTATGAGTAAAAAATATCTCTATCAACAATATTAGGAATATCATGCTCTTTAAGAAGACACAGGTGATCAAATATTAGATCAGTACTCAGGAACAAGGCTAACTATCAGAATCAACAATAAATCAATATTACGTGTTTTGCGTAGAAACATAACATTTTTTACCATTAAATAATGGTTCATGTAAACATGTGTCTTAAGCGCACATATTAATGTATCTTAATATAATTCTACATTTAACAATACAAGAAATTTAATGTTTGAAAAGTTTTTAAAAAAGTTAACACCAAAAAATATTTTTTACACTTGTTTTCTTAACATGCACGCTTAAAGCACATCTTAATATTAGTCATTTGTATTTTTACATTCTTAATATATACTTAGGACATTCTGTCAAAAAATATATATATACTACACTGGTTAATATTTTCCATAATACTAGTATTGTATTGTATTCATTCACAAAAAAAAAAATACTAGTATTATATTCTATCCTATTCTGACTTTTTCTCACCAAACACTACTTGTGTTTAGGTGGAGTTTTTTCAATAAATTTATTGCAGTTTCAAAAAAAAAAAAAAAAGTATTATATTCTATCCATTTTTTTTAAGTGTCGTTGTTGACCACTGTACCAGGGACGGATCTGGAGGGGGGCAAGCAGTGGCCAAGGCCCCCCCTCCCCTTCATCTACATACACACATATACATAACATAATATATCATATTATATCATATACCATTTTTTTTAAGCAATATTACATCATATACCATTAGTATATTATAATTTGTAAATATATATATATTATTTATCATTTACATTATATAAATAAGAATTTAATTGATATGTATTTACGGTGTAAAAATATTTATATTGTCGGACAATTATAAGTGTTGAATTATTAAAAATATAGCCTTTTAATAAATAAAAAATTAGTCGTTTCGAGTGGTAAGAGTTTTGAGTCTCTTAAGTAAGTGGTCAAAAGTTTCATATTTGGCTCTTGCGTATGAACAAAATTCGATTGAGGGGAAGAACATATTTTTTGTGCCCCACATATTTCTCGGAGGCGATTAGTCATCAGTCACCATTAAACAAGAACTTCGTAAATATAACACGATAACATTAAAAAAAAAATTACATGGACAGGTGTAATAGAAAATCTACATTCATTTTTATTGTTATTTTACTATTTTTCAGCCCCCGGTGTGATAAACTTCTGGATCCGTCCCTGCACTGTACACTATTCAAATAATCAACTTTTATCATAATTTTTTATTAATATATATAAATAAATATTAACATGTAATGTGCAAATATTAGTGGTTGAAAAAAGTAACATTTAAAAAGAAACAGAAGTAATTAAAAAAGTGGAAGAATTTAGTAGTCTTTAGACAGAAGAAAGTTCAAGGAAATAGTCAATACTCTATAGACAGAAGTGTACCATGTTGCATTAATTTGAAGTTAATATCTGACATTAGATATATCGGTGGCAATGAACAAGTGTGGTAATTGCATGTGTAGTATTTCTATAATCTACTTTTCACTATAAATTTTAATTTATATATAAAAACAAATATTTTTTCCTTGAGCTTGACTCAGATGGTAGGGACATTGTACTATATGTGCAGGAGCCCGGATTCGAACACGGGACACTTCACTTATTGACCTTTAAGGTGAATTTTCTAGCCACCAGGTTACTTGACCCAAAAATTAACTTATCTCTATGAATATTTTATAAAATATAAAAAATTACACTTAAAAAAAAAGATGGAGTAGAAAATACTCATTAACATATATCGAATAATGTTTTATACGCTAATATTATTTTTTTCTTTTGTTACCATAATATTGGTAAAAATTTTCCACCGTTGTTAACGAAAACTAATCTATGTTGTAAACCTATAGGCACGCAAGGTGCATTTTTCCACTCCAACCGAATTTTTCTTCATACACATGAGACATGAATCAAACTCCTGATCATATGCTTAAGAAAACTAAGACTTTTACTATTTGGATTAATTTATTATCATTAAAATAGGGAATATATATATATTTATATATAATCAGACACTTATAGTAATAAAATACAGTGAATTCCAATTAGGCGGTTCTCTTAACCGTATTAGACTTTGATCACACGTCCGTTTGTTGTTATCTAAAAATTGACATTAACGTAATCCTTATTATTAAACATTTTCAATCTGACACAACCAGTGGAATAGAAGCTCTGGGGAATGGAATAGAAACGGGATTTTCGGATTCTGAGAACAGAATCAATAATTTAATAATGGGTAATGCTAACCGGTGCCCCCGGGGCACTGGTTAAGGAAATCAAAAAAGGAAATTTTAAAATTGAAAATAATACTTTTTAGACTTTCGAGGCGTTGACTGCACAAACTTCAATATGATATTACTATATTTGGTTCCTTAAACAGTGCCCGGGGCACTGTTTAGCATTTTCCTTTAATAATAAGCTGAAATTATGTATTTGAGCTACATTTTGAAATTCGGTTCAGCTGGTCCACGTTTCCAAATGATTTATATATTTCTGAGTTTCAAACACAATGAATAAATATATTATATATTTTCTTGGAACTTTGTTTTGTCTTTGGCTTGTAGTGGATTTAAGCCAAAACTTTCATGAGATTAATATGTTGAAAGGGTAGTTAATTATAAGATCTTAATCCCTAGAAGCTCCTTCTTTGGTGTATTGAGATTCTACCTTTTTTTGTGTTATTTAGCAAGTCACTGAAATAATGGATTGATTTTTTAGTCTTATTGGGAAGAATTTAAATTCCGTATTTCCTAGAGATAACACAAGGCATATATAATTCCTTCAAAAAAAACACAAGGCATATATAATATTTACCCACTAATAAATTGATCTATATATATACTAAAAAATTTGGTCTTTAATCAACCATTTAATTTAATGTTCCTTCCGTAAAAATAAAAAGTGATGGTAAATACTATCCAAACTCTCACACAACTGTGAGGTTTTAAGGGAAGACGCTTAACCTATCAATATCAACAAATAACTCACTATATTTAAGATTTATAATATATAGAAATATAAATTAAGAAAAATAATAAATATATAATTGATTGATTAGTTCTAAGGGAAGTCTTTTGTTGATAGAGCAAAAGATAAGAAGTCTTTTTTGTTTTTTATTTTCATCACTAGTATCTGTCTCACCGGACCGCTTAATCTGATTCGGGGGTCAGTTCGTGTATTAAGTGGTTTCAGTCTCATTCTGATCATAGTTGCTGGGATCAAACCGTAGTTCTCCCGACCAAGTTCAGCGTCAATCACCACTAGATCAACTGACAATTGGTATATAAGAAGTCTTTGAGGTTAGAGAAATAACTCTCCATTTATCTCTTCATTTAAAGACTTTCATTATTTCTTTGGTAGATGTTCTCTTTTTAAGAGCCTTGCCCTTAAATTTCTTGCTATATATGAGCAAAACCAAACCTACGTGATCCTCGCAAAACACACAATCCTTTAAAGACGGCTAAACCTTCGGATTCAGATCCCTTCTAAGGAAGCATATAATCACTTCAAACATTGACTGAACTTCACTCTCACCAACTTTCTCTTTCATTTCTTTTCATCAACAACTCTCATATGCACTTCTTTTAGGGTTTGTCATTAAAACCTTTAAACTTTGTTCTCTTTGAATTTTTTGGAAAACATATTCTAGCTACCACTCTCTAAGAAGAAATGGAAGAGAGAAATGGTTGTGAGAAACTTGACGAGATTATGCTTCCGGGGTTTAGGTTTCATCCAACAGATGAAGAACTTGTTGGATTTTACCTAAAGAGAAAGATTCAACAACGTCCTCTTGCTATTGAGCTCATCAAGCAGCTTGATATTTATAAATTTGATCCTTGGGATCTTCCAAGTAAGACTCAAATTAGTTCTTGGTTCATATATATTAACAACATATATTATTATACCCTATACCTAGTCTTAGACTGTTAGTTACATATATTTAGTGCTTGTTTGGATTGATTTATTTCAACTTATTTACTTACATAAATCACGTGTAATACTATTTGTTAGATTTTACAAAAACAACTTATGATGTTTCCATAGCTAGGGTCTTAGCTATACCTTTTTTGTGCTTTAAATGTTTATAGATTTGAACCATGTGCTCCTACTTATAAGTGTTTAATAAACTATTTATCCAAACAAAGTCTTAGGTCGATACATTTTTTGTTTAAAGATCCTATAGAACAGATCCTGTTCAAGTATGCTTCTTATATATTCTATATATGTTTGTAGAGTTGGCAAGTACAGGGGAGAAAGAGTGGTATTTTTACTGTCCAAGAGACAGAAAGTACAGGAACAGTACAAGACCTAATAGGGTAACAAAAGCTGGGTTTTGGAAAGCTACAGGAACAGATAGACCTATTTATTCATCAGAGGGTTCTAGGTGTATTGGTTTGAAGAAATCCTTAGTTTTCTACAAAGGTAGAGCTGCTAAAGGAGTCAAAACTGATTGGATGATGCATGAGTTTAGACTACCTTCTCTCATTGACTCATCATCATCTCCAAAGAAATATGTAGACAAGACCATTCCTGCTAATGTAAGTAAAATTTGTCAAATCTATATTTACTTGGAACATTTTTGTTGGTATCAATTGATAGATCTTGTTAGAATGGCTAATAGTTATATGTTTAACTCATAACAAAAAAAAAAAAAAAGAATAATTCCAACTTATAGTTGATAGATAATCGAGAAGGTTAAACGCATTTAGTCAATGTGTATAGCTAATATATGATGGGGAATTCGGTAATCCCTAAACGTCTTACTAATATCATAAAAGAGTACCGGTAGTTTTGTAAAAAAAAAAGTACTAGTAGAGGGACTTGGATCCACTGTAACTGCTTCACGCAGTAATTAAAGGATCTTGGCCGCAAAGTTTTGATCGGACGGCAATTAAAGGAATCAGATTTTAGCTATTTTTCTTTTATGGTTACTGTATCATGTAGTAACTTCTGTGTTAAATCCAAATCTATAGTAGAGTTGTTGAATCGGTCTGTCTCACCTAAACTAGTTGGCCAAATTAAAAAATAAAAAAAAAAAGGAATCGGGTTAGTCTATATTTTTTTTTTTGTTATTGGACCACAATTATGATAATCCACTCTAGTCTAAAAATAGATGTTTTTTCTTTAGGCCCCATGGTTCTTTCCTCCCCTGGAATTTACTTTTTTGCCCTTCAATAAGAACTTCGGTTGCTACGAACCGATTTTTTTTTCTGTTAACCGAATTTTTCGTGAATTTGAATTAGAAAAAACTTCGATTTCTGCGAACTGAAGTTTTTAGCAAGGGCAAAATTAGAATATTTAGGGGTATAAAAGATATATAGGAGGCATAGAGAGAAAACATCCTAAAAATATCTAATTTGGTCAAGTGGGCCGGAACAAAATGACTTGTTACTATTGGGCCCAAGTAATACATTATAATATGAAAGTTACTTCTGGCGCTCCCCAGCAGTCATGATCACACTCTTAAAACCCCATTTTACCTCTCTTGCTACTTAGAAAGCGAGTGTGTAAATAGCAAAAATGGGGGGAAAGAGTTCGCTTTCTAGAATGCGAACTGCAACTGAGTTCGCTTTCTAGAATGCAAACTGCAGCTGACTTCGCTTTCTAAATAGCAAACTGCAGTCAGTTTGCTTTCTAGAATGCGAACTGCAGCTGAGTTCGCTTTCTAGATAGCAAACTGCAGCTGAGTTCGCTTTCTAGAATGCAAACTCATTTTTTCATAATTTTTTTCATTCTATGGGTGGATTTGAGCTAAAAATTTGACACTCGCTACTTAGAGTGCAAAAAAGTGCTCGCATCCTAAAAAGCGAGAGGGTTAATTTGGTAATTTCAGAGGATGACCGAGTATACTTTGGGACTGCGAAAAGTTCAAATCTTATAATATTTTATAGTTCCACTTGTAAAAAAAAATTCCATTATATATTCTATATAACTTCATTTTAAAGTCTTTGACCGACTAATCTAACATGTTTTTGTAGGAATCTTGGGCAATCTGCAGGATATTCAAGAAAACAAATGCAACAGCTCAAAGAGCTCTCTCTCACTCATGGGTCCCACCTTTACTTGAAACATCCACCTCCAATGTTTTAACCAATGATGGAAACCAAAACCAATTTTATTCATCTAACATGATCTTGACAAAAAAACCTATGATAAACCAATTTTGTTCTACTACTAATAACACAACACAACAATTAACCACTTCTAGTAGTACAACACTTTGTCCTTTAGATGTTACATCTTATAATGATAAACCAATTATTGATCCATTGATTTACAAACCCTTATACCGATTACCATTTTCAAATGATCAAGATCTTAACCTTAGCACCGGCTCATTATTCTCTTCTCCTCTGGAAACATCTTGTAACAAAACTTCAATGGATATTTCTTCTTTGCTATTGGGTATGTCATCTGAAGGAACAACCTCAAACTACACTAATGGTTTACAAGATCACTACAATAATGAGTATCCATTTATGGCTAATATTATTCCTAATGTGAATGTGCCACATGTTGATGAACAAGAATTGGAGACAGTAAGATCCATTGGATTTCCATTTACTATGCCTTTCAATATTGGTGATGCATGGAAATCAAGTTTTGTTTGGGATACTTCCTCTTGTACTTCTGATGAACCCTCTAGTTATTCTACTACCAAGTGTTATACTTAGTAGTTATGTTAGTTATTTATTTAGAGTTCATCTATTTCGAGCTAGGTTATTTGTTAGTTAATTAGTAGTTATGTTAGTTTTTAGCACTTGAGTTGAGTTTCTTTAAAGCTCTTTAGTTTACCAGCTGAGTTGTCTCTTAGGAGTGACTTTTTATAGGAACTAGAACTAGAGTAGTAAGTCTAACTTTTTATCAACTTAATTAGATTTATGTAATATTTATTTATATGCTTGTAGATTTTTTTTTATTTCCTTGAGATTTTGAACTTCATGTTAACTTGGAATGATATTTGAATTCAAAAGTTTGTAGAATATGATTTTGGAAGTGATGTTAAATTTCAAAACAAAATGAAAAGAGATACATCAAATTAACGACCCTAATAACAAAGCAGATGCTTTGAGGACCTCTAATTCAACTTGTACATGTGATGAACACAACCACTTATTGCATTTATTCTCTTTGTTTTTAATTAATTGCCGATTACACTGATGGTGGTGGATTTTTTTGCGGTTGTGCTTGGCTGCTGCCGGGGGAGATGCCTGAAATAGTGTCACTCTAATACCAAGTCATTCTCAGCATGATATATTAAAAGTAGTGAAAGAGGTAAGACTTAAGTGTAACAAAAATTAGAGCAATTCATGCCCATTTATATAGCAAGTGAAAGAGTCTCTTTCATTGACTTTGTCTTTCGACTATAGTCCAACTGGGTAACATTCATTCGATATCGACCCAACATTTTAAATGCAACTGATTCCTCCTGTTTACATTTACTCAACTATATATCAATGTGTATGCAGTATCTGTTCGATCTTATGCACCAAGATATTTGATTACAAACAGCCCATGAGCGTTCAGCGCTTTGAATGACCTAGCCGCCAAATAATGTAATATCAAATATAGCTCCCAAGTATCGAACCATTTGTATCAAACATGATATCTATAATAAAATGGATATGCAAGAAAATATAAAAATGGGTACGAGTATGGGTATGTGTATGTTTTTCAATTGTAAATATATAAATGAATATTATAGTACTCTACCCTAATACCATCTTTTTCCATCTTCAAACTAGAGATTCAAACATAAGTTGGACCTTCAAGTGAGCTCAACTGTTCGGGCTAAAAAGGAGTGTAAGAAGAATGATTGCTACTTGTTCCTGGAATCAGTCCTAGGGTGGATGCAAAATTCTAGCATGAAGAGAATGAATCTCTTATGCTACACGTGAACAAATCATATCACATCTATGAACACAAGGTTGAGTGAAGGAGAGAGTGGGAGAGGATTTATTGAAGGAGAGGATCCATACCCAAACGGATTAGATTCTCACCACCAATAAAATCTGAATTTCGAAAGAGAAGTGTAACCACATTTACCACCCAATTACCTGAAGGAACCTGAGAAAAAAAAACTATTTTGGATATAACCCAAACATCCCTGTAGGGCAAATTAAGTCTTGGTCAGGCTAGTTGATCAACAATTCTAAATGTAATGTATTGATGAGACTCCTCTAACATTATTAGGCTGGTCTAATATTGCATGTAACATTAACAGAAATAAGCCAAACTGTGTTTACATACGCTGTGTAATCTAGAAATTTCAATTACCACACACTTATCACCAGAAAACTGAAATTCCAACTGATGATCCGATTGAATCAACCATAACATTTGTTTAAGAGCGACTAATGCTAGCAGTCAGAAACACATTCAGATAAAGTCTTAAGTGGTTTAACCAACTTATCCATCATACCAGGTATAGAAACCAACATGTATCAGAACAAGGAAACCAACGTATAGATCAATTTCAGTACAACTGGTTTCATCATCCAAAAGATTGATTTCCAATTTCAAATGCAATGCCCTCATTTATTCATTCCCGCATCAACTTTATTCTAACCAGAAAAATTTTCGTACTTAGAGGTTCAAACTAGCAATGCATTAGCCGTGTGCTTTCCCAAAAACCAATGGTATTCAAGAACTTTTTATTGCTAGCCACAAAGCCAATAGTACTTTCAGCAATAAAATTGCAGTAAGAACGCAAGATATCCGAACTCCAAAAACAATTTATAAGTACGAGCATATATTCAGAGATGAACATGAAAATGTCAATAAACCATCAAAAGAAAATCGAGACAAACAAAACTGTATCATAATTCATAATCAATTGGTTGACGAAGCTATCAGTTGCGCTAGAATGAGTTCAAAGAAGCCAACTGAGCACAAAATTAATTAAGGAAACAGCTCTAATAATAAATTTTGTGCTTGTACTATAATCACTCAAACCTAATATTCCTCCAAAAAGATCTTCATCTCCTTTCATTAAGTTCAGCCCTTCAAAGCTTGTTTTTCCTTTGTCTTTTGGATCTTCAAGACTTTCTTGACAATCTTTTGTTCTTCAACCAAGAAAGCTCGAATGATTCTACAGAACCAGATACAAAATTAAGCAATGTATAAACAACATAATACATTAAGGTAGATAATGAAAATTATACAAAATATAATAAAGAAAGGAAAGTTGAGCAGAACAAACCTTTCTCTAACAGCACCTCCAGATAAAACTCCACCATATGCACGGTTCACGGTCCTCCTGTTTCTAGGCAACCTTGATCTCCTGTACTCTGTGGGCCTTAAATGTGGAATCTGCAATTGTAAAGCATTAAAAACTATTGTGGCCTCAGGACTCAAACCATTCATACATAATTTACAAAACCATCAACAAAGCTTAAATACGTAGAATGAAACAATCACTAAGTAAAGTTTATGAAAAACGGAGTAGTTAAAGGAACTAAAAGGCATGCCTTTGTAATTAGAACACCATATCTTATTATGAATGTAATGATAGAGTAGTTAATTTAAATGGAAAACAAGTGCAGAATAATCACAAATGTTACAGTTATTTTTCTAAAAGTTTTAAACACAATTCTTTATTACGATGAATGGCTGTTAGAACCTGTCGCCTCAAGGAATGTTAAAACGGCTTAGTATATAACCTTGATAAATAAAATTATGCAAAAGATCATCAGTAACTTAAGCAGAAATTATTCACCAAAATGTTAATCTACACACTAAAATTTTGAAACACAATAAATAAAATAATAAGCACAATCATGCAACTAAATTTCTGAATTCTAGTCAGTCATACTTTCTACCTCGCACACTCAAGTCAAGTGATTGGTATGTTTGGTATCTTATTCTAAACATAAACAAACATTCAAGTGACATAGCAATGAAAACAGAACAACCAAGCTAGAGTGTGGCACAAATTAACATTTTAGCTTAAATTTGAAATAAGGTATATTGCAGACCAATTCTGTACCAGCTCCACAAAATACAATATCACAGACAGGACATTTTAATGAATCATTCAGTCTGCAGTCCATCATCTTATCCAGTCCACTACTATCAGAGTTGTAAAATATGAGCCATGGGGAATTTTGGTAGCAGATTGTTTGACAACTGCCATGGCCATTTTATGAAGGATGGTGGAACATGGCGATTTATGGTGGACAGAATATTGAATACAGTTATAGTTACGAACAACTAAACTTTTGAAAAAGGCAGAAAAACATATACTATTTATTTTGAAAACATTATCAAACCTCGTTGTCAAAAAGAAATTGTTTGAATGAATCAGTAACAGCCAACATTTTCCAATGAAAAAAAAAACAAAAAAAATCCAATGAAGACTCATAACATTGCCATATAACATTATTAGTTTAATGGAGGATGCAATGTCGCTGTAAATTAATTTCAAACCAACATCCAATGAGAACTCATAACATCGCCATTATAAAGATTACATTAAACAGCATTATAAACTGAACAACCAAAGAGTAGTTTCACTTGTGCATTCAATATCGTTGTAAAATTAGTTTACACTAACGGTGCATTTCCTATTTAGGTCTCAGTTGGATTGACTTATTTTTGAGCTTATATAAAATAGCTTATAGCTTATGCAAATAAATAAGTTTTTATGTTAATTCATTAGTTCTCATTAACGAAAACTGTATCTTCATAAGCTGATTTTTCTCAACAGAAATTCACACTAAACAATATCAAACAGAAAATGGTAAACAATCAACATCTCAGAAAATTAATTCCAATTACAATAATCAACAATTTAATTAATCAATTTTCCAGATCAGAAAAAAAAATACATACCCCTTGAATTCTCTTTCCAGTAACAGGGCATTTTGGTCCACTAGCTCTCTTCTTCGTTGTCTGATAAACAAGCTTTCCACCTGCATGAATTTAATAACTCAGATTAAACAAAAAAAAATTACATTCCCCATTTTTATATACTGAAAATCTACCATAGTGAAGAGAAGAGAGGTTACCGGGGGTTTTGACAACCCTATGTTGGTTTGATTTGGTGGCATAGCTATGGCGCCGGCGGTAGGTAAGTCTCTGAACCATCTTCACTCAGCCTAAATTTCGCGACGACAAGAAGAAGGATGATATATGATATGATTGTGTTGAAGTATAAGAGGAGGGTTTCGGCGTGACCTAGATCCAAGGGCTGTACGATATCATTGCTATTGTCTTTTATCAGACTTGGACGGTCATAACTTCGACATGTGGCGTTTTTCTAATATACTTTTGCTAGTTACACCCAATAATTAATTTCCTTCTTACACTCCTAGTCGGTTTTCAATTTTTTTTAATGTGGTATTGATATAAAGTTTTTACCGTCGTTAATGATCATTAATTTTGATTGGGAATCCTTGGGCAGACAAGAGTTCTCCTCTCTCAACTGAATTTTTTTCATGAATTAGGAATCGAACTTCCAATCACATATTTAAGATTAAAAATATTTGGATACCCATACTATGAATAGAGAAAGTACGATGTCGTATTTTTGTCCAACTTTTTTTTGTTTATATAGCACATCTAAAAAACATAAAAAATCAAAATTACGCATTTTATAAAATACAGAAACCAAAATTGTATTTAAACCAAAATAAAAATTTAATACTTAAACTATTCAAAAGATGTATTATAATCAATTAATCATGCTTGGTACGGGCTCCATACTAGTAGAACAAAAGACAATAAGTGACTACTGATGCATTTAAGTAACAACCATCTTTTTAAACATGATGTTATTTACTAATAGAACAAAAGAGAACATTGTAACAAAAAAAAAAGTGAATGTAACCAAAAAAAAAGAACAAAAGAGAACATGTGACTAATGCATGTAAGTAACAACCATCTTTTCAAACATGAGGTTGTTTTAAAAACTCTTGAGACATTAGTTTTTTAAAACTATAAATAGGAGCTAATAAATTGAAAACAACACAAAGAAAAAAAAAATGTGACTAATGTTTAGCTATGGTCAACTAAGCACTATTCACTCCCTAATTTTCTTATACTTTCTTGTACTCCTAAGGGGAAATAATCAACAAAAAAAATGAAATATGAACATGTTCATGTCACAATCTTAGCTTTAGTTGAATAAGATAAAATTATAAGAAAATAAGGAGAATAGAATCGCAGAAGGAGAAGAAAAAGAGATGAAGAGAAGCTGAAAAAGAGAAAGTGAGAGATTGAATGTGTGAAACTGAATTTTTATATTTGAAATGTGATACAGAGAAGCTTTCACAAATTATTGATATGTGTTGTTATTTGAGTTCTGTTGAAATTAATTTGTTTGTTAAAAGAAGAAGGGTACATAATGAAAGTGACAAACCACCGTCAGTCCGTCACCACATGTGTGTTCTGCTGCCAGCGTTGCAATTTTTTTTTGTTTGGTTCGGGTTAGGCTTGTTGGAATGGGTCGAGGATATTAGTCGGCCCTTTACAACATTAAATGATGATGTTTTCTCTCTCCACCCCGTGATTTTTTTATACCCCCAATATTCCAATTTTGCACTTGCAAAAAACTTCGGTTCATAGAAATTGAATTTTTTCTAGTGCAAATTCAGAGTAAATTTCGGTTTTTATAAACCGAAATTTGTTTTCAAGGCAAAAAAAAACTTCGGTTTCTATAAACCGAAGTTTTTTGCAAGGACAAAATTGAAAACATCTTAAATGATAACAATTTTCTTAAATGATAACAATTTTCCTCTCATTACATAAAGAAGTTAATTTTGTCTTTTAATGCAAGCAAAAAATTTTCAATTTTGTTCTGGACTGGCCAAAGTCCCCTAAGATATAAGTAGGGGTGTGCATGGTTTAAAAACCACACCACACCAAACCATATTTATGGTTTTGGTTTATATCCAAAACCATTTTAATGAAAAATTGGTTATTTTGCAAAACTAATTTGGATATGGTTTATAATTGGTTCGGAACCAATTTATAACCGGTTTATAATAAAAAATAGGTTACTTATTTATAACCGATTCATCTTAAATTTTTTTTTTTTTTTAAAAAATGCATTTTTATAACTTTTAATTCCTATATATTTAAACTTTTTTTTTTACAATAATTAAGCCAATATTTTTTTTTGTTTAATTGATTAAAAGAACATAATTTTTCTTTAATTTTATGAATTATTGGTTTATAATGAATTCATAAGAGTTTTTTTTCTAAGCCCAACATATTTCAAACTAAGCCCAAAAAAACAGATTTTTTTAAGCCCAAAATAATTAAAATATAGATTTTTTTAAAAAAAAAAATCATCAAAAATCTGTTTTTTATAATTATTTTTAAAATAAATAAATTTTGTTAAATAAAAAATAATTAAATATTAAAGGGTGGTTGGTGGTGGCCGGCCGCCGGAGCGCCGCCGCCAACCACCGCACCGGCCGCCGGAGCACCGCCGTCAACCACCGCGCCGGTCGCCGGAAAATCGCCGTCCGCCACCGTCCGCCGCCGGAGCTCCGCCGTGCCGGCCGCCGGTGGTCCGGTGTTGACCGCCGCGTTGACCAATTCCTCCACCACCTTATTAATTATTTATTTATTAAATTATATAATTAATTGAATTTGGAATTTTTTTTTTTTTTTTAAAAAAACTATTGGGCTTTTTCGTTATTGGGCCTCAATTTAAAAACCAATTTTAAACCAATTTTAAAAAATTGGATAGGGTTTAGAATTGGTTTTTTTGTATTGGATTGGTTTGGTTTTTTTTTAAAATGGATTTGGTTATTAATTTTGGATATGGTTTGGTTAATGATTTGGTTAAGGTTACTTGGATTTTTTGCACACCCCTAGATATAAGTGATCCATTTTATATTAAGTCCATAAATACTCCCCAACATCATGACTAAGCATGACATCCTCCATAAAACGAGTTAATTCGATATAAATTCTTTTTTAATAAACTATTTCATAAGAGAAACAAAAACTTTTGAGTTAATTTGAGAGTTTTTTTTTTTGTGTGTTTACAATGAAGTGAGGATCGAAACAAGAATCTCTAGCATATCCCGAAACTCCTCACCACTAGAGCAAACTCAGTGGCTTAACTTGAGAGGATTGATATAAAGAAAAAATCCTTAGAATTCATATTGGAATAATCGATAAAAGGATAGTGAATTAGTAACGAGAATTGTAGGGACTAGATCTTTGACAATTTGAACAACAAGATAAGAGGAACTCACAAGAATGAGCGGCATACTGATTTCATGGTAACTTGTTGGTACTTGTGGACGTGGAGAAATAAAAATATCTTTGAAGAGGGCTTTTAGCGCGCCATCAATCCAACTCAGGTAATTTTCAAGATGGTAAGGGAGATTAATAGCTACGAGCAAATACACATGACTGGTTGGTCACGTCAAAAGGATATTACTTTCATTGGTTTGAAGCGACCTCAGGAGGATTGGGTAAAGCTCAATTGTGATGGTACTCATAAAGCCTCAATTAATCTTTCGAGATATGGCGGTCTCCTTCGAGATAATAGTGGCACTTGCCTGGTTTGTTATGCCTGCAAAATTGGAGCTTGTGATGCACTTAATGCAGAGACGTGGGGCATGTATATCGATATGCATTTAGCTTAGAGACGAGGGACTACCCACTTATAAGTAGATAGTGACTCGAAGGTACTAGTTGACATGGTACCAGGAAACTACAATAGTAAATGGGAATATTCCTCCCTCGATTTGGCACATTCGTGACCTGAAGAGCATTAATTGGCAAGTTCAGATCAACCATACATAGCGTACATGGCGTGAAGGCAATATATCAACTGATTGACTAGGTAGTTTTAGCCTAACTTTAAACTCTTTAGATTTGCATGTTTTGGAGGCTCTTCCTTGAAATCTTCAAAGACTCATTTTTTATGATATTTCTAATGAAATGAATAGACTCAAATCTATGAAAATTAGCCAAAGAATTGGTTGTTCTAGCAAGCATATGAACAACCGAATTTATTTGTCTCCTAACAAACTTTACCTCAAAGTTTACAAATGACGACATAATATGAATAATATTAACAACAATCGAACTAAACTCAGAGTTGCCTCTTTGCTTCAATCGGATCACATTGACCCAATAATTGAGAGTCGCTTTCTAATTAAACCTCAACAAAACCTCGAGCACATGCCTCTTCCATCGCACAAAGTAAAGCTACAGCTTCCCCTCCACAGTGGATATTAACTTCCATATACTTTTTTTTTTTGGTACAATATTAACTTCCATATACAAAAGAAACCATTTGTTATCTCTAACAAAGAAAGTAACCGATATTCTCTACCAAATGATGCTTTATTTAAGATCACTGCAATGGTTTGGTACCAAAATTCGAAATTGCCTTATATATACTTACACCGAGCTTATGTAAGAATAGTTCAAAATTTATGTATACAACTATATAATTTTCTGAATAATCCATAACCACGAATCTCTATATCTAAATTAAGTTGCCAAATGAATGAATCAACAAGGAAAAAGCAAAAAAGAAGACTCCACTGGAATCTTCCTGTCAACAAAATTGATTTGGTTTAACTTTTCACTACACCATATTAGATGATCTTTTCTCAACTTTTTCATGTTTATCACCCTTGAAATCAACCTTAATCCCACTTGAGCCAGCAACTGCTCATGATCCAGCTGAATTTGATCTTCATTGTGTTTTCGGAACTTTCTTACCATGCAATTTCCACTTCTCAGTTTGTCCTTCAGCTTTCTCTCCTTCTACAACATTTAAAACCCAATTTTTTAAGAATATGATTGTAGCCACAAAACCAAAATGAATTAGCCTCTGAAAGAAAAATGCATAATTTATTTTTGGTTTTTTTTGTTTTTACCACCAGTATCCGGCTCACCGGACCGCTTAATTTGGTTCAGGGTCAATTCTGACATCTAGCGGTTCCAGCCCCCTCCCCGATCGCAGTTGCAGAGGATCAAACGTGGTCCTCCCTATCAAGTCCAGTGTCAATCACCACTGAACCAACTAACGATCGATATTTTTTGTATGTTTTATATGCAGCTTTTACAATGGCTAAAAATAATGGTATGATGTGGTATGTACACATAATTAAAGATCACACTGCAATTGTAGTGTGATGCTGTTGCGGAAGCATCCACACAAAAGCAATATTGCGGACACAATTGTGGTTACAAAGTGCAATTTAAAGAGATTGTATTTAAACCAAGAGAAATAAAAACCTTATGCAGTTGTGTTTGGATATCCCCTAGAAGATCTGAAATTTCTTTGTCCTTGCCCTCATTCCCTTTGTGATGAGATACTTTATGGAACACATTCCCATCCTCTTTATCTGGTTTTACAAATTCCCAAAACATTTGCATGGATTCCTTAATTATGTGTGCTAACCTTTCACAAGCAATTGCATCCTCTTCACCCCACTTAACTTTTTTCTTATCCTTTGTACTATCATCTGCAAAACAATCATAACATTAATATTGTTATCTTGAAGCACTAACATATATATCGACACTAGACTCGACATAAACATTGAGCACGACACAAATATTACTACATGTTTCGATGTTAAACACTTCCGTATCAATAATGTATGCACTTTCAATTGGAAATGTTGGTAGTACATAGCTTTTACTTTTAAATTGTAGCCTGCAACTTAATATAAGAGAAATTTTACCTTTTAGATACATTGAATAACTAATTTGTCTGACATATATTATAGGTCAGATACATTAGTTATTTAATGTATCTAAAAAGTAAATTTTTTCTCTTAAAGATGAGAGGCAGTAACACATATCAGCTAGGGATGTGTGTGTGCATGCAATCACTAATGGAATTATGGTAAATTTTTGTTTCACCTTTGATGGTTGGAACTTGGAGCAAATTGCGAATGACACATCGATTCTTGACATAATTTTGAATCCTATGACCTTGTTGAAATGGCTCATCCTCTAAGAACCGTTGAATAAGGACTTGAAAAAGTTGAAATTCACCAGCAACTAGATTATACCTACGAGGCCATTGTGAATCATATTTTTTCAACTCTTTGATTTTCTCATGCTGCCAACATAGGATTTCCCAAGAGAGACAAATTTGGCCAACATAAACAAGTTCAAAATCCCTATGCAATTCATTAACAAGCTTCAACATTGGGTCAGATGTGTGAATTTGTGCTTTGCGTGGCCACAAATTCTGAGGGATCATTAGAGGCTTGCTATGTTGGACGGTTGATTTTTGCATTAAAAATAATTTTGGAGGGTCTTTTAGTTGAAGAAGACCTGCATCAAGGGTAACATAGGTAATTTAATTAGTAAATAGCAAAGGAAAAAAGAATAACAATAGTATAATTTACTTTTAGTTTTTTTTTTTTGGTGTATTACTTTTAGTTTTGATCTTTAGTTTCTTTATAGTATAATAATATATTGATATTCATAAATAAAGTGGCTAAAAGCTACTACTATTATAATATTGAAGACAATGAGTCAACAAGTCCGACTTAAATATTTTAGTATTCTAAATTTACGCAATTATAATTTGGACCATTAGATTAAGATCAAATGATTTACACTCTAACTTTGTATATTTTGAATTCGACTTGTAAAGTTAGGAGCTGTGTCGTTGAATCTTAACCTGATAGTATAAATCGTGTGACTACGTCAAACGCATATATCAAAGCCGACTTTGAACGAAATGGGAAAAAGAATGGAAAACATGAGCAAAGAGTGGAATTGAAAAGTTATTGTGTAGACTTGCCACTATTAGTGGCTTTGTGATTAGAAGAATAGAAAGTGTAGAAGTAGCTTTATGAACACATAATTAACAAACTTGTAGCAAATTATAACCGTAAATAAACATGTAATATGCAAAAGTGACCAAATAATTATCACAAAAGAAAATATAATATGCAAAAAAAATCAAAACTAGTGTTTTAACATTGAGATTCTTAATGTTCTAATCTCTAAATAATTTGCTCAAAATATGATCATATCATTGAGATTGTTCCAATCCAAAATGAATCAATGCAAGTGTTTTAACATAGAAAAATAATGTAAAATAATCTGTTTCTCACTCACCTATTGAATGCATTGCTTGATAATTCAAGACATCAAGTTTCCTCATCTTTTGTGCATAGCATTTGTAAACCTTTTGAATTTCAACAATGTGATCTTTGTATTCCATCTTTTTCTCATCAATACTCAATGGCTTTATTTTCTCTTCAAAAACTTTTGATGAGTACTCTCTTTCTACATCATCTTCTTCTTCCAAAATTGTTGCAAGTCCTCCTTGTCTTGCATTTTTCATTTCCAATTTTATTTGTTCCATTACCTCATCATTCTCCCACTCATATTCATCCTCATCTTCTTCTTCATCATATTCCCTTTCATCAAACTCTTCTTCATACATAGTTTCTTCGGTTTTCTCGAAGTTTTCTTCGTTTTTCGCAAAGCTATCTTCGAATGTGTATTCTTCATGATACGAAGAACCTTCATTTTCATTTAAGCACTCAAAAAAACCATGTGAGACTTCTTCTCTACCAAATGAAATTTTTTGAGTTTCCACCAAATCTTCAACTTTCTTTAGACTTTCACAATCAAACTCTTCACATGAATTGTTAGAACCTATAATCTCATATGTCAAAGAATCATCATTTGAGTTGGAAGTGAATTTTCCACTTTCTTCTTCTTGATCAACATGAAATTCCTCTATATGCTCTAATATTTCCTTCTTGGCTATATTTTCAATGCTTGAAAATTCATTTTTTATATAAGAAACATTGTTTAGGAAAGAGAACCTTAATAGCATAGGTTCTTCTTGTTCTTCCAAATCACCAAAATCTTTTTGTGGCACAAATTTACTCTCACTTGTTGTATTAACATAGCTAGTATCAATCAAAATAGACCCTTTTGTTTCTTCTTTTTCTTCATCAACATCTTCTATACTCTTCTTATCATCTTGATTAAAATCGGAACCGCCCTCTTTAAAAACAGAGCACTCTGTTTCATATTCATCAATTTTCTTAACACCTTCATGAACATTATCACAAACACTATGCCTAAAAATACACCCTTTTGTTTCTTCTTCATTTTTCTTACAATATTCATTCAAATCATAGTTTTTTTCCTTCAAAACAAATAAATTTATTTCTCCTTTACCTTTCTCATCATCTTGTTGAATATCAGAATCAATCTTTTCCAAAACAGAGTACTCTGTTTCTCCTTCTTTTCCTTCTTCACTTACAATATGAAAATCTTCATAGCTTGGAAATATCAAATCAGCTAACTCTTCTGTGAAATTATCAAACTCATAATCTTCAATTTGATTCAAATTTTTTTGTTCAAGAACAAGTTGCTCATTTTTCCTTTGACATCTACAAAAAATAAATATAATAAGTAATCATTATTCATTTTTCATGCATTTAACATATGAAAAAAAAAGAACTGAATAAAATTTGTAAAACCTGAATATGTATGTGAGTATCAACCCAATGGAATGAACAACATAGTTGCCTAAGAAACTCCACATAGAAGCCAAAGCCCAAATCAAGTTTTCATACACAAATTCATTAGGGAAACTTAAATTGATTGAGAAAATATGAGTTTTCAGCGTAACAAGGTTTTTGGTACCCATTGATGATCAACCTCTAAAGTTTTTTTTTTTTTGTTCATTTTATTTTGAGAACATTTGATTTATAAAGAGAAGAAGAATAAAAATTTCCTCTATCAAAGATTCATCATCATGGTGAGATAGTGATTATTTGTGAACAATTGCCACTAGTGGAAGAATATGATCTTAGCATATTTTTTGTAAGAAACAAAGAGAGCATAATTTGATTTTGTATAATTTTGAACAAGGAAATAAAAAAACGTAAAGTGGGTTATTTACTTGGACAATAAATTGAGCATAAATGATATTTGATTTAGTCAATGGTATTGGTATCTTGGTACGAACGGTTTATAATAGTTTCTTTATAAAGTTTTTAGGGTAAATAAACCAATATTTTCTTGACACGTATCATATGCTAGGACTTGCAAGATTGTAGTATAGTTGATGTGAAATTGTTCGGGAGAATTCAAATTCGATTCTCGAATAATATTAATCAGTCTCAAAATATAAGAAAAAAATTGATTAAAAGAAGTTAATATATTAGTTTTAAAATTTAGACTAAATACATTAATTTTTTTAACTAAATTTATCTTAGTTGGGTGGGTGGGGTAGCTCAGTTGGCACTTGCTGACTGAGCAGGTGTAGGCTGTTGGTCGGGGGTTCGATCCTTGGCAGCAGCAATTGTAGTATTTTCTTTGTAAATAAGTTGGTGGTACTTATAAACCATCAACTTTTAAAAAAAAAAAAAAAAAAAAATTGTGTAGTTTGCTTGTTGAATACTTTTATCAATTTTTTTATTAATTTTCTGGTTTATAGGGAAGGGGTCCGATAATCCATAATTCGGCGATGAGGTAAATAAAATCTGGTTAAAAATTATTCTTATTAGAAATCAAATTTAAGTTATCCCGAACGATTCATCCTTAAAAAAAATTCATTAATCACTTGAACTAAATGCGTTTGCGACGAAAATACAGTATTAGTATTAGTTAGTCATTACTTAATGCACAGTTAAACTTTGAAATAGAGCTAAAAATATATGGAAATTTGTGTTGTTTGATTTTTGTTTTCGTAAGTTGGACTCAGTCGGTGATGGTCTTTCTGATTAAATGTCAATGTGTTTGGATGTGTATTGGCAAGACTTTGAAGTTTCTTCTCCTTAGATTTTATTGGTCAGGTGGTATAGTATAGGGACCAAGTCCAAAATTAGGTCAATAACTAACATAGTACGTCAGTACTATATATAGAGAAATATATAATATAAATGATGAATTAAGAAAAATGCTACATTCATAAAAAAAAAAATAATAATAAATAGTTCGGTAGCTAAAAATTTCAACTTAACAGTAAATAAGTGAAATGTTAGGGGACGATCATAGATTTATGGAATCGGTTATTATAGCATTACAAAATTGTGAAAAAAGAAATATTTTGTGATTAGTAGGTATTCAAATCAAAATAGAAAATGAAAGTCAAATAAGAAAATGGTTGAATCAAAATAATTCTCCCTGCAAGTTATATATTTTTTATTTTAGAGGGCTGGGCAATACGAATGTTCTATTATGTTACATCAACACATTAAACAGCTTCTTTGATATATCTGTTGTGGAAGTAGGTCGACATTTCTATTGACAAATAGGGGATTTTCAAGTACATGCTCAAGTACTTATTACCTCTTGGGTTGTAATTAGGGGTGGACAATGGGCGGATATGGGTGGGTTCGGGCCCAAAGTTATCACCCGATCTAATCGCAGAGTCGAAAAATAAGGCTCAATCCGCCCGAAAAATGAAGATCGGTTTTCACGGGTTCGGGTTTGCGGTTTAAGCGGGTTGTCGGGCGGTTTGAAGCGGTTAGACATAAAAAAATTAAAATAAACATAAAAATAAAAACAATAACAAATCCAAAAATTGGAGTTTAGATCCAGAAAATATGCAACCAGAGATGAGAGAATTATGAAACAAACGCAAAAGGAAATTCTTAGAAACCCTAAATCGACATAAAAAATAAGAAAAAAAATTAAAATCGCAAATAAAATTAAAATTTAACATTTGATTTCAACGAAGTTAAACAAACAAAATGAATTATGATCAAGTTTTGGGTTTCAAAATGTTGCAATCTCCGCGGGTTTGAGGTGAAGTGAGAAAGTGTGAAGAAGAGACGTGAGAAGAGCCTAGATTCGGCGTTTTGATTTACACATGCGGGCGGATTTCGGGCACCATCGGTCCAGTTTCATGTACCCGAACTCACCCGTACCAACCCAATTTAAACCGACTTTTTAAACCCGCTAACCCGCAACCCATTATAAACCGCTCAAATCTCTAATTTTTGGGCGAGTTTTGTTGGGTTCGGACGGGCTCGGTTTTTTACCCAGCCCTAGTTTTAATAGCTATCTTATTAATTTCAATCATTCTAGTTGTTAGAAATCCACACACTATTCCCACGTCCGGTCAGAATTTCTTTGAATATGTCCTTGAATTTATTCGAGACGTGAGCAAAAATCAGATTGGAGAAGAATATGGTTTGTGGGTTCTAGGGATGGCAATGGGTAGGGTATGGGTAGGGTACTATAGTACCCATCCCCATACCCGCAGATTGAAAAAATACCCGTACCCATCCCCATACCCGCGTGGGTAACAACTTTTGCCCCCGTCCCCATACCCTATGGGTACCTAGGTACCCATACCCATACCCGTTACCCGCATTTTTACTAAAAATAAATTGATCAATTATAAAATATCATATAATTTTAATAGAATTAAAAAAATTTCAAAGATTTTAATATTGACTAATAAAAATTATAAACAAAATTATTACTAACCTTGTGTTAAAGTTCATATTTATGTTAAATATTCACATTATTTTTATATTATGTTATAAATAAACATTTTTATTAAAAATATGTAATAGTTTAGTAGAGTTGTATTGTTTTAAATTGATTTATATATATTATAATATAATAATATAAATAAAATAAATAAATATATATTATGCGGGTATGGGGCGGGGTGGGTACTAAGGTACCCGTACCCGCACCCATACCCGTTCATTTTTGCGGGTAATTACCCATACCCGTGCACGTACCCAAAATGCGGGTTTTTACCCTACCCGTTGTGGGTAATTTTTGCGGGTACCCTCTATGTATGGGTCAAATTGCCATCCTTACTGGGTTCCGTTTATTGGAACTCTATTTCTATTTATTTTTGTTTCGAATTGGTCGGGGGCTCTTTTGCCTTAGAAAATTATAAGTTACCTCATGGAGAGTTAGATGCACCCACAAATGATATAAATACTAATGTTGCATTAGATTTACTTACGTTAGTAGCCTATTTCTATGGGGTATTTCAAAAAAAGATTGACGTATTTTGGTAAATACATCCAACCAACTCCAATCCTTTTACAGATTAACATCTTAGAAGATTTCACAAAATCCTTATCGCTTAGTTTTCAACTTTTCGGAAATATATTAGCTGATGAATTAGTAGTTGTTGTTCTTGTTTCGTTAGTACCTTTAGTAGTTCTCATACCTATTATCAGTGGCGTATCCAGGAACCTGAAGCAAGGGGTTCAGACTATTTTATCTTAAGAAATCTTTTGTATAAAAAGGTCTCTTATATAAGTTATAATTTCTTTTTATTGAAAATCTCTTAAAATTGACACAGTTTTTTTTACTGATAAAATTGACACAGATATAAAATATTTACACAAAAAAATATCCGAAAGGTAAATTAATCCAGAAAAATGTTCTATCAAAATTAATAGCTAAGGTTAGTACCTTGCAAAAAAATGTTAGTTAATTTTATACATTTTTTATGTGGTTAATTAATTTTATAGTTGTCTTGATATAATAGGTCAAATCTATGATGCATAAATGAAACAAGTCACCATCCACACTTTTTTTGACGAGTTGGAAAATATCATATATTTCAAACATAAACAAAAAACTTTGTAATTTTTTTTAATAAGTTATAACATTAGCTTGGCAAAAAAAAAATTATAACATTAGAGCCAAAAAAAAAAAAAAGTTTTTACGTAGTGTAAAAGTTTTATATTTTTGTTATGACAGGATTTTATATGTTTTTTTTTCTTTGAGCAAGACAGGTTTTATATGTTTGTTTATACTATGTTTATTTTCATTTTATTTTTTTGAGAAAGATACATTATGATATGTTTTTGACAAATACGCTATGTTACTTCAAAAAACATAATTAAAAAACACAATTGGGCCATACATAGTAAAAGGTTCAAGATGGTTACTTAAAAGAAATCTTAAATACACTACTATCATCTTCCTGTTGGGTGTTGCAGTCGCAACTTTTGTTTTCTTTGTGGGAGCTACTGCACTGGTTTTTTCCTTCTTTTATTTTTTGCATCTTCTCAACTAATTTTCTTCCTAGGTTCATTCTTAAGTGTTTCTTCTTCTCTTGGGTGCTCGGGTGGATGCAAAAGTAAAACTTCAGGGGATTCAATGAGCAAAATATATAAAATTATCTGTACAATTTTTTAAGTTCAGGGGGTTCAGTTGAACCTCCTCAGCACAACGTGGCTACGCCCCTGTCTATTATGTTCCTTGGATTATTTACAAGCGGTATTCAAGCTCTTATTTTTGCTACTTTAGTTGCGGCTTATATAGGTGAATCTATGAAAGGACATCAATGACTAATTATCAAAATAGTCTTTTTTCCTAGTTTAGCCCGCGACAAAGTATGTGTCGCTCATGATAATGTACTTAAGGAAAATAAACCAAAAAAAAAAAAATTCAAAAGTTTTAATTAATAACACCAACTATTGGACATAATTTGATGTCTCTACCAATTTAGTTAAACTCACGGAGACAATTTATAAACTTTTTCTATATTTTGTCACTTTGAATAAAAATGATTTAAATATATTTTTAGTCATGAAAATATAACAAGGGTTTTTTTTATATAAAAAATAAGGGTTTTTCTAACCTGTACAATGTTGCACATAATAAGGAATAATTAATTGCTTATTTTATGGATTTTTATAAATCTTATTAATGAGCTTCCTTCAACTTTCTATATTTGATTTTTTTTCTTTCTTTCTTTCTCTCTCTCTCTCTCCTCAATTAACTATGTTGTTTTGGTAAATGAAAAACAAACGTCACAAACTCCTTCAACTTTCTTTCACTGTCACTTTCTTCTTCAACCACCGAAACACATTAAAGTTTATGAAAATTGGAAAACAATCATCCATTTGTACTCATAGATACTCATTGTAAGTAAGATATTAATAGAGTATTAGATCTGTATGAATTTGTAAAGGTACTAGTCAAGAAAAGTCAGTTGTAAATAATAGTGATGTGGCACAAGTTGTTAGAAGTCAGTTACAACTAAGTGCTGATGTGGCACTAGTCAGTTAGACTATGGTGATGTGGCTTTGCCACCTAGGATAGAAAAGCAGTTCTATTTAAGTGTAATTGCAACTCATTGTAAAGAAGGTCTCACACACTCACTCACCATCAAATTAGATGACAAGAACTTCCTCCTTTGGAGTCAACAAGTTAATGGCGTCATAACTGCACATAATCTCCATCGATTCGTTGTGAATCCTCAGATCCCGCTTCAATTTGCCACCGTTGCAGATCGTTTGGACGACAAGAACTCCGATGAATATCAACAATGGCTTTTCAAGGATCAAACCTTGTTTACATGGCTCCTCTCCACCATCTCCGATGGCGTTCTTCCATGAGTTCTCAGCTGCAAGCACTCTTACGAGGTATGGGAGAAAATACACAAATATTTTAACTCAGTTTTGAAATCGCGTGCGCGACAATTGAGATCGGAGCTCAAGAACACCAAGAAACATGCCAGATCAGTCAATGAATATCTTCTTCGCGTCAAATCAATTGTGAACTCGTTGATTACAGTAGGCGACAACGTCTCTGAGCAAGAACAGGTAGACACAATTCTTGAAGGTTTACCAGAAGAGTATAACTCCTTTGTAATGATGATCTACAACAGATTTGAAACGCCAACAGTTGAAGATGTAGAAGCACGGCTCCTTCTTCATGAGGTTCAATTCTAGAAATTCAGGCAAGAATTAGCGAACCCTAGCGTATCTGCAAACGTTGCTCACACTGAAACGCATTCCAATGATCCAATTGTGAATACTACCACTCAAGAATCAGGGACTGAACATTACAATGTCACTGCAAATCGTGGGAAAGGTCGTGGCTAGAGCCGGGTATACGGACCAAGGTCCGCGGGCCGACCCGTTTAACCCGCAGCCCGCACGGACTTAAGACTAATTTTTTTTGGCCCGTTTACATTTTTGCCCGTGTGGGTTGGACCGTTTAAACCGCGGGTTATGCGGGTTAAATCCGCGGGTTCGCGGGTTAGCCCGTGGCCTGCCTTCTTTTTTTTTATATAATTAATTACAAAATTTATCAGATATAAATAACTTGGTCCATGTCCAAATTCAACTTTTTTAACCACAAAAAAAAAACTTAGTCTAAACCCTAATTATAAAAAGCAACAACACACTCCAATTTTAATCAAGTAGACAACAACACAAAACATCATGATTCAAGCATGTTCTTCTACTTATAATTTTTTGTTCTTTTTCACTATCTTTTACTTTGTCTCAGCTGTATATACATTTGCTAGTATTTAAAAGATACATGTCCAAATGGGAAGTTATTTTTCTTGGGGGTATTTTTCGCTATTATGTTTTGAATAATTTGGTTACCTTGATGTGATTTAGTTAAGTTGAATATGTTAATCTTTTTATGTTTTTTGGGTACATGTAGAAAGTTTTTCTCACTAAAATGGACGATACAAAAATGACGATAAGAATCAGTTGAATTTGATTTTAGTTACATTACTTACAAAGAGAAGATAGATAAACTCAAAGATATCAAAAACTTTATTTATTTTTATTTGTTAGTTACAATTTATATGTTATAACATAAAATTATTAATAATATAATTTTTTTAAACTTTCATTATATAAATATTTTATTAATTTAGTTTATTTTTTGAAAAAAGTGATTTTTTATTTTTTTTTGGTAATAGTCCGCGGGTTAACCGTTTAACCCGCGGGCTTATGCGGACCGAACTCGGACTTAATATTATAACTCGTTTATATTTGTCGACGGGCTTGTTCGCCCCATTTAATATGCGGGTTTATGCGGGGCGGGTTAAACGGGGCGGGCTAGCCTGCATACCCAGCTCTAGTCGTGGCAAAGGAAGAGGTCGAGGTCGAGGCCGCACTCAAAATTCTCACAACACAAGTAAAGTGCAATGTCAAATCTGTGACAGGCCCAATCATGATGCCTCTATCTGCTGGTACAGGTATGATCCATCTAATGCTAAACCTCAAGATCGTGGCTACAATCCCTCTTCCAACCCTAGAACACCACACTTTAACCCTTATGCTCGTCCCACTACACATTTAGCTATTCCACAATATTTCACACCAACTACAGAGTTTGATTCTATGTTAAGTGCTTCTTGGTACCCTGACTCTGGTGCTTCACATCACCTTACTTACAATCCACACAACTTTGGCTATCGTGCTCCTTATCAAGGCCATGATCAAGTGATGATGGGAAACGGCCAAGGTGTGTCTATTCATGCTTTAGGTCACTCAAAATTTAAATCTCCTAATAATCCTGATGTGCACCTTAGGCTTAATGATTTGTTGCTTGTTCCTGATATATCTAAAAACCTGTTATCTGTTAGCAAATTTGCTCAAGATAATAATGTAGACTTTGAATGTCACCCATATAACTGCTATGTTAAATCTCAGGACTCTAAGAAAACTCTGCTTGAAGGCACAGTTGGAGCAGATGGCTTGTACCAGTTCAAGCCATTCAACTTCATTGCTACCACAGATGCCAACTCCAAAGTTCAGTCTCCTAGTACTTCTACTTTCAATAAGTCAGTTCACTCTAGTCTTACTCAATTTCCTGCTTTCAAAGAGTCTGTTAATTCTAGCTTTAATCAATTTCCTGCTTTCAATAAAAATGTTGGTTGTAACACAGTTGTGTCCTCTAACAAGTTAGGTAGTGAGTTTCAAAAATGGCACTTAGGACTAGGTCATGCTCACAATAAAGCTGTTGAATCTGTATTGCATCTATGTAATATTCCATATTCAAATAAAAGTGTTTTTACCTCTTGTACTTTCTGCTGTGTTGGTAAATCTCATAGACTCTTTGCTCCTTTATCCAATACCACTTATACTAAACCCTTTGAGGTAATACATTGTGACTTGTGGGGACCAGCCCCTTACACATCCTATTATGGATACAACTACTACATTACTTTTGTTGACACTTATACCAAGTATACTTGGATCTACTTTCTCAAACACAAATCAGATGCACTAAAAGCCTTTACACAATATTTAGCCTTTGTTCAAAATCAATTTCAAGCAACCATTAAGGCCTTACAATCTGATTGGGGTGGTGAATTTCGCCCCTTCACCACCTTATTGAATGACTTAGGAATCAAACACAGACTGACCTGCCCTCATACATCACACCAAAATAGGACTGTAGAAAGAAAACACAGACAAATAGTGGAAATGGGGCTCACTCTCTTATCCCAATCTTCTCTTCCTTTAAAATTTTGGGATCATAGCTTCACTCAATCTGTGTATCTTATTAACAAACTGCCTACCAGTGCCTTAAGTCAGTTTAAATCTCCTCATCATGCTCTATTCAAATCTCATCCTGACTACACTCAAATCAAAGTTTTTGCTGTTTATGTTTTCCCCATCTCAAACCTTATAACAAACATAAATTACAATACAGATCCAGTCCCTGTGTTTACTTAGGAATATCTCCTCAACACAAAGGTCACAAGTGTCTTGATGAGCAGGGTAGAATTTATATATCAAAAGATGTCATATTTCATGAAACTCAATTTCCCTATGTCACTATGTTTCCTAACTCATCCAATAGCCCTGATAACCATGTCAACTCCTCCACTCATTCTATTCTCTCTCATCACATGCCTCAAAATGAATCTTCCCTCTCTGTAACCAGTACAAGTCACAATTCTGAAAAGTCAGATTCTAACCCACCAAAACAAGCTTCAGTCAACAAAGACACTGAACACCACACTAATAAAACTCATAACTCACTACCACCTACCATCATCTCCCATCATAATTACCACTCCATGATTACTAGAGCCAAAACCGGCCATCTCAAACTAAAAGCCTTTACCACTATCTTTGAACCCACCACTGTGAAAAGTGCACTTGCAGATCCTCAATGGCTGCAAGCTATGCTAACTGAATTCAAAGCACTCACAGACAATAATACATGGTCCTTAGTACCTCTCCCACCACACAAAAAGGTTATTGGGTGCAAATGGATCTTCAGGATAAAAGAAAATCCTGATGGCACCATTAATAAATACAAAGCACGTTTAGTAGCAAAAGGCGTCCTTTAAACTCCAGGATTTGATTTCATTGAAACCTTCTCACCTGTCACCAAACCTGTGACCATCAGAATCATTCTAACCTTAGCTGTAACATACAAATGGCCTGTGCAACAAATTGACATCAACAATGCATTCTTGAATGGTATATACTACATGAAGAAGTTTACATGACTCAACCAACAGGTTTTGAATCCTCTGACAAACCATTGGTTTGTAAATTTCACAAATCACTATATGGCTTAAAACAAGCCCCTCGTGCTTGGTATGAAAGACTCACACAAACCTTGCTTCAAATGGGTTTCATTGCAAGCAAGTGTGACCCCTCTCTTATGGTCCTTCACCAACAAGGAGCTTGTACTTATGTGTTAATATATGTTGATGACATCCTCATCACAGGGTCTGCTCCTCATCTCATTCAAGATGTCATTCAAAAACTCAACTTCAAATTTGCTTTAAAGCAGTTAGGAGAAGTAGACTATTTTTTAGGTATTGAAGTGCATAAAACTACTTCAGGAGGCTTGATACTCAATCAAAGCAAATACATCAGGGATCTGCTATGTAAAACCACAATGGACAACTGCAAACCAATTGGCTCTCCCATGGTTAATAGCTGCAGACTTAGCAGATTTGGCACAGATGCCATGTCTGATCCTTCTCTATACAGATCCACTGTTGGGGCACTTCAATATGCAACTCTAACAAGACTAGACATATCATTCAGTGTCAACAAGGTCTGTCAATTCATGGCACATCCTCTTGAATCACATTGGAAAGCAGTCAAAAGAATTCTTAGGTACCTCAAAGGTACAGTAAATCATGGTCTCTTACTACATCCATCTCCTTCAAGTCTTCCATTCTCCTTGAGAGCCTACAGTGATGCTGACTAGGCAACAGACCAAGATGACAGAAGGTCCACTTCTGGATCATGCATTTATTTTGGTTCTAACCTCGTGTCTTGGGGATCTAAAAAGCAGCCTCTTGTAGCAAGGTCAAGCACTGAAGCTGAGTATAGGAGTATGGCCAACACCACTGCTGAATTACTATGGATTCAATCTCTTCTACAAGAACTTCAGGTCCCTTATCATATTCCTACTATATTGTGTGACAATATCAGTGCTGTGTCCTTAGCACATAATCCTATTCTTCATGCAAGGACCAAACATATAAAACTTGACATTCACTTTGTCAGAGAAAAAGTTCTATCAAAATAACTGCAGGTTCTTCATGTACCAGCCACTGATCAACTGGCATACCCTCTCACAAAACCTCTCTCACTCCTGCCAATTATGCAATGATTCGCACCAAACTCAACGTGTTTCCAACTCATGAAACCCCTTGTGTTTGAGGGGGGAATAATAGAGTATTAGATCTGTATGAATTTGTAAAGGTACTAGTCAACAAAAGTCAGTTGTAAATAATAGTGATGTGGCACAAGTTGTTAGAAGTCAGTTACAACTAAGTGCTGATGTGGCACTAGTCAATTAGACTATGGTGATGTGGCTTTGCCACCTAGGATAGAAAAGCAATTCTATTTAAGTGTAACTGCAACTCATTGTAAAGAAGGTTGAATTCATTCATTCAATGAAAACTCAGTGAAATGAAAGATTAACAATTCCAATAGATATGTATATTAATAAAGAAAGAGCACAGTGCAAAGCACAAGGAATGCAAAGGAAAGACTCTGCGATAAAAAAATCAACCGCAAAATAGGTGAAAAAAATAGCAATCACTTGATACGACAAAACACCTCCACTCTAAAAAAACGAAAATAAGAGGAATGAAAAAAACAAAACAGAGGCCCTTGGCCCTATACAAAAACATCATCTCATCAAAACTAGAGATAAAATAATGAAAAACCAGCGTTTAATTCCAAAGAGCTGGAGCCAAAAAAACCGATCCATCCACTCCAAACTATCAACAAGAAGCAACAAAAATAGGAGACAGACGGAGGAAAAAGAGAGAGAAAATAGGCATTAATTAATCCTTAATAAATTAGGAGAGAAAAAATAGGAGAGAGATAAAGAAAACATGATTAACTCATTAATTACTCCTTATCCCGTGCAATGTTGCACATGTTAGAAAAACTCAAATATTAATAGTTGTTTTTGTTCTTCTACAAAATTAACAGTTTATTTTCTCTCTTCTCAGTAGGAAAGAAGGATCAAGACAGTTTGCTGGACCAAGTTTATTCTAGTGATTCTTTTTTTTTTTTGTTTACAAGTTTATTCTAGTGATTCTATTTTGAGTAATTTAAAGTATAGTGATACGATCATGAGTTCCCTAAACATGTGGAAGGAAACTTATAAAAAAATGCATAAAAAAAATATTTGGATGAAGATGCTTGAGCCCAACTTGAAGCCCAATTCATATGATAAGAAGCATTCTTGGGCTGAATTGTGGTCTAATAATATTGGACTAAATAAAAAAACAATTAAGTCCAATTTTCTTTATTTTTATTGTAATTTTCGTTTTTGGTATTAGGAGAGTTTTTAGATGACCTTTAGTTGCTCCCTAAGCTCTCTAGATGCTTCCTAGTGGTGCACTAAGTCATTATAGTGGCTAGTGGGAATTTATAAGCATGTTAGTGGGAATTTTCTAAGTCCTATGGTGAATGTATGGTAGTGGACAATAAATCCTACTATGTAAGGATATGCTATAAATAGGACTATCATGTACTTTTCAAAGAACTTGGAATATAATCTAATTTGAGAGTTTCTCTTGTGAGAACTTTTGTTTTGTTCTTGTGATAAGAACATTGTTCTTGAGATAAGAACTTTATAGTGTTGGTTCGGCCGGCAGGTCGCGGTTAGGGTCGCACTTTCTTTGATAACTTTGGTTCTACCGGCAGGTCGCGGTTAGGGTCAAGTTCCTCTATATCTTGATAACTTTGGTTCTACCGGCAGGTCGCGGTTAGGGTCAAGTTCCTCTTTTACCTGTTTTCAAGACGATCCTAAGCAGTCGCTTATCAGTTGGTATCAGAGCTTCGGCTCTTGAAATCAGGTTTGATCTATCTTTTTTTTTTATCTTGTTAAAAAAAAAGGAGTTGAAAAAAAAATATGGAGGAAGAAAAGCATGTCTCCATGAAACATTTGGAGAAGTTATTATTTCAAGAAATTCAAAAGCTTCATGAAAAGTTTGATCGCATAGAGCGGAATTATAGAAAAAATTATAAAAAAAGAGACAGAAAAAAGGAGATAGAAGATAGAAGAATGAAAAGTGAGGAACAAACGAGAAAACATATTGCAAATTTTGATGTATTTTGGGGTAACTTTCAAAATAAAGAGATTGGTAGAGAGAAAAGAAAACAAGAGAGCAAGGAGAAACTTGAAAGTGAAGTGAAGGGAGAAGAGATTATTGAAAAAGAAATTGAGAACATTTTTGTGGCTATCGAAAATGTCACCATTCCTAAGAGTGAGAAAGAAAAAGAAGAGATTATTGAAAAAGAAATTGATAGTGTTTTTGTAGCTACCTAAAATGTCATCATTCCTTTTAATAATGTTTATTTTACTTCTTGTACTCTGGAGTTTTTATCTCAAGGAGAAGTTAGCGAAGAAGATAGAAATCTTACTTTTGAGAGAAGTAAAGAAAAGGAAGTAGAGAAGATGGAAAATTGTGAGAGAAAATATAATGATGTTATAGAAGTGGAGGAGAAAGAAAATATTGAGAGAAAAGAAGAAAAGAAAAATGAATGTGAAGCGAAGGAAATTTATGAGAGAAAAATAAATGAGGAGGTTGAAAAGATGTCAACTTTGAGAAGATTGAAGAAGAAAAATTCAACTTGTAAAAAGAAAGGGAATATCCAAAAGAGAGAATTTTTTTTACTAATCCTTTAGTTATTTATGCAGGTTTGGATTTGAGGACAAATCCTCTTGAAGAGGGAGAGAATGATACGATCACGAGTTCCCTAAACATATGGAAGGAAACTTATAAAAAATGCATAAAAAAAATATTTGGATGAAGATGCTTGAGCCCAACTTGAAGCCCAATTCATATGATAAGAAGCATTCTTGGGCTGACTTGTGGTCTAATAATATTGGACTAAATAAAAAAACAATTAAGTCCAATTTTCTTTATTTTTATTGTAATTTTCGTTTTTGGTATTAGGAGAGTTTTTAGATGACCTTTAGTTGCTCCCTAAGCTCTCTAGATGCTTCCTAGTGGTGCACTAAGTCATTATAGTGGCTAGTGGGAATTTATAAGCATGTTAGTGGGAATTTTCTAAGTCCTATTGTGAATGTATGGTAGTGGACAATAAATCCTATTATGTAAGGATATGCTATAAATAGGACTATCATGTACTTTTCAAAGAACTTGGAATATAATCTAATTTGAGAGTTTCTCTTGTGAGAACTTTTGTTTTGTTCTTGTGATAAGAACATTGTTCTTGAGATAAGAACTTTATAGTGTTGGTTCTGCCGGCAGGTCGCGGTTAGGGTCGCACTTTCTTTGATAACTTTGGTTCTACCGGCAGGTCGCGGTTAGGGTCAAGTTCCTCTATATCTTGATAACTTTGGTTCTACCGGCAGGTCGCGGTTAGGGTCAAGTTCCTCTTTTACCTATTTTCAAGACGATCCTAAGCAATCGCTTATCAGTGACTGCTTAGGATCGTCTTGAAAACAGGTAAAAGAGGAACTTGACCCTAACCGCGACCTGCCGGAAGAACCAAAATTATCAAGTTATAGAGGAACTTGACCCTAACCGCGATCTGCCGGTAGAACCAAAGTTATCAAGGAAAAGAGGAACTTGACCCTAACCGCGACCTGCCGGTAGAACCAAAGTTATCAAAGAAAGTGTGACCCTAACCGCGACCTGCCGGTAGAACCAACACTATAAAGTTCTTATCTCAAGAACAATGTTCTTATCACAAGAACAAAGAAAAAGTTCTCACAAGAGAAACTCTCAAATTAGATTATATTCCAAGTTGCTTGAAAAGTACATGATAGTCCTATTTATAGCATATCCTTACATAGTAGGATTTATTGTCCACTACCATACATTCACCATAGGACTTAGAAAATTCCCACTAACATGCTTATAAATTCCCACTAGCCACTATAATGACTTAGTGCACCACTAGGAAGCATCTAGAGAGCCTAGGGAGCAACTAAAGGTCATCTAAAAACTCTCCTAATACCAAAAACGAAAATTACAATAAAAATAAAGAAAATTGGACTTAATTGTTTTTTTTTATTTAGTCCAATATTATTAGACCACAATTCAGCCCAAGGATACTTCTTATCATATGAATTGGGCTTCAAGTTGGGCTCAAGCATCTTCATCCAAATATTTTTTATGCATTTTTTATAAGTTTTCTTCCACATGTTTTGGGAACTCATGATCGTATCATTCTCTCCCTCTTCAAGAGGATTTGTCCTCAAATCCAAACCTGCATAAATAACTAAAGGATTAGTAAAAAAAATTCTCTCTTTTGGATATTCCCTTTTTTTTTGCAAGTTGAATTTTTTTTCTTCAATCTTCTCAAAGTTGACATCTTTTTCAACCTCCTCATTTATTTTTCTCTCATAAATTTCCTTTGCTTCACATTCATTTTTCTTTTCTTCTTTTCTCTCAATATTTTCTTTCTCCTCCACTTCTATAACATCATTATATTTTCTCTCACAATTTTCCATCTTCTCTACTTCATTTTCTTTACTTCTCTCAAAAGTAAGATTTCTATCTTCTTCACTAACTTCTCCTTGAGATAAAGACTCTAGAGTACAAGAAGTAAAAGAAGCATTATTAAAAGGAATGATGACATTTTCGGTAACCGCAACAACGCTATCAATTTCTTTTTCGATAATCTCTTCTTTTTCTTTCCCACTCTTAGGAATGGTGACATTTTCGATAGCCACAAAAATGTTCTCAATTTCTTTTTCAATAATCTCTTCTCCCTTCACTTCACTTTCAAGTTTCTCCTTGCTCTCTTGTTTTCTTTTCTCTCTACCAATCTCCTTATTTTGGAAGTTACCCCAAAATACATCAAAATTTGCAATATGTTTTTTCGTTTGTCCCTCACTTTTCACTCTTCTATCTTCTATCTTCTTTTCTCCGTCTCTTTTTTTATAATTTTTTCTATAATTCCTCTCTATGCGATCAAACTTTTCATGAAGCTTTTGAAATTCTTGAAATAATAACTTCTCCAAATGTTTCATGGAGACATGCTTTTCTTCCTCCATTTTTTTTTTCAACTCTTTTTTTTTTTTTTTAACAAGATAAAAAAAAAAATGATATAGATCAAACCTGATTTCAAGAGCCGAAGCTCTGATACCAACTGATAAGCGACTGCTTAGGATCGTCTTGAAAACAGGTAAAAGAGGAACTTGACCCTAACCGCGACCTGCCGGTAGAACCAAAATTATCAAGATATAGAGGAACTTGACCCTAACCGCGACCTGCCGGTAGAACCAAAGTTATCAAGGAAAAGAGGAACTTGACCCTAACCGCGACCTGCCGGTAGAACCAAAGTTATCAAAGAAAGTGTGACCCTAACCGCGACCTGCCGGTAGAACCAACACTATAAAGTTCTTATCTCAAGAACAATGTTCTTATCACATGAACAAAGAAAAAGTTCTCACAAGAGAAACTCTCAAATTAGATTATATTCCAAGTTGCTTGAAAAGTACATGATAGTCCTATTTATAGCATATCCTTACATAGTAGGATTTATTGTCCACTACCATACATTCACCATAGGACTTAGAAAATTCCCACTAACATGCTTATAAATTCCCACTAGCCACTATAATGACTTAGTGCACCACTAGGAAGCATCTAGAGAGCCTAGGGAGCAACTAAAAGTCATCTAAAAACTCTCCTAATACCAAAAACGAAAATTACAATAAAAATAAAGAAAATTGGACTTAATTGTTTTTTTTTATTTAGTCCAATATTATTAGACCACAATTCAGCCCAAGGATACTTCTTATCATATGAATTGAGCTTCAAGTTGGGCTCAAGCATCTTCATCCAAATATTTTTTATGCATTTTTTTATAAGTTTCCTTCCACATGTTTAGGGAACTCATGATCGTATCATATAGGCTTAAATGCATTAATTAGCGATTAATTAACATATTTTAATGACATTTACTTGGTAAATGGTACTCCCTTCGTACCAAAGGGGTCATGTTAAACAGTGCACCCGATGTACTTGTTAAACATATCAAAAATAGAAATAAAACATAAAGTTAATGTCGATGAAAACAACTTTTTACACTTTCAATGCATTGAATGCACGATTTTCAAGACAAAATTTTCTTATTTATATGTTTAACTAATGTGCACCGGGTGCACTATTTAACATTTTCCTTTTTCTATTATATCCTTAACTAATTATTACTCTCTCTTCTTTCAATTCTTCAATTTATCTTTTTTATACCATTAATAAAGGATAATTTTGAAAACTAACTCATAAATTTCTCTTTTGCATACAACATTAATTACATTTCTTAATTCGTGTGATTTGTCCAAAGTGACATATATTGTGGTACAGAGGGAGTAATAAGATATTTTGTCAAAAAATTATTGGTACTAATGATTTTTTGTTTTGTGTTAACTTGTTTTTTTTTTTTTTTACGCAAGTGTTAATCTGATTATTAGAGAAAACCATTCAATAATTTGAAGTTTGATGGAAAGATAAATAAATTCTAGTAGAAATCCCCAAATTCTTACATCCAATTAGTTACTCTCACCAATCCTTAATATAAAAAAGATTTTACTTTTTATATTCATTGAGAATCTAATGTATCTGGTCCATATTATAGACTAGATACATTAGATTTTTTAATGAATCTAAAATGTAAAATAGTAATATAGTAATATAGTATGACTTTTCCATTTTTTGCCCCTGTTGAAAAAAATAAGCAATATGGCCCATAAATTTTACTTAAAGTTACACGAATATTCCGAGGCATGGAGACGCTAAAAATGTCATCAAATAGGAGTCACTAAAGATCTATAAGACGAGCCTCCAAAATATGAATATAAAAAGAATTTAGAATAAGGCTAAAATTGGCTATCCAATCCGATTATATATTTCTTTCACGCCAAGTGTGGTTGATCCGGACTAGCCAATTCATATTATTTAGTTCATGTATACGATGACTCAAGGTTTTTTTTTTTTACAAAAACAAAATGATATTCATTAATTCAAATTGATAAAATACAACCACATAATCAACATTGCTAAAAACATAAAGGATGAATCTGCGAACAAAACCAATGACTATTATTATAATGATCAAGTAATCTAATGGTTGATCTGTTTTTTTTTTTTTTTAAATAGTCTAGTGATTAAAAGATTATTAATATTTTAAATTTTATGTATTTTTTTTTGTTATATTCCATTTTTTATTATTCGAGCCGATCTTCCAAATAGTTAGGATATCCCTGCTCTTATTACCATCATCCCTACTTGAATGAAGTGCAACGATTGAAAGAAGTCCCATGGTTATGATCTTTAGAGTATAGCTATCTTGCCATTAGTAGTAAGTAAGTAAGTAGTAACCAAAAAGATGAAAAAAGGTTTTCATAACAAAAAAACAAAAACACGAGTCCCACAAGTTATTATTTTTAACCACAATTGCCCATATTTCAAGCTTAGATTGATATTGTCATATTAGGCACACAAAACAAAAGACCAGACGAGAACAAATTATTCTTTACAGATATAATATTTGCTGCATAAAAAAGAGTTCACATTTCATTTCATGCTAGATCTATGTAAACGTGTTAATTTGAGAGCGATAGGATTTTTGGATCTGCCAGCAAAATACAAGAGTTTAGCCACAAATTTCATTAATAAAGACAAGTAATTAAAAAAAATAAAAAAAAGACAGGTATTTTGTTTTATTTTGTAAAAACCAAGTACCAAGACTTCAAAGAATAGGACATGTTTAGGGTTCCTAGGAAGAAAGCAGAAATCATGTTTAATTTTTCTTTAATCAATTGAGATTTGAGAACACGATGTGACATTGCATTAGATAAAAATTTGCTCCTTTGCGGGGTAACGCAAGAAAATGGCGGCTAACATATTTATTATTATTAACTAGATACCTTAATTTGAAGTTTACGTGAACAATTTATTATTATTTGTAAAAAAAAAAAGGAGTACACAATTTAAAACAAATGTGTATGGAACCATAAGGAAGGAAATGTTTGAATATGTCACATTTGGCAATTTGTTGTATGATGCCGGCTTTTCTCATCATATAAGTTTGGACGAATTTTTGGGAGGAGGTGCATGTCATTTTCACATATCACACCAAGAGCATATTCATCATAAGCGTATTATAGTAGAACATTAGTATGATAAAAACTTACTAGAGCAAAAAAAGCAAGAACATTATGATAAAAAATTGACAAACTTTGAAGAAATTTTTTTGGTAAATTAACTTAATTTTAGATATATTACTTTATTTTATTTTCATAATATTTTAGTCATTTTTTATATTTGAATATGAATTTTAAGCTTTCAACATGTGGTTTTTTTTTTCTATTCGTTCTCGGTCATAAATATATACTATTATGCTAAAAAAGAAAACCCATTTATTAAAACTTGAAAATGTTATATACAAACATTGAAACATGGATAAATGCCCATAAAGAACAAAAAAGGACATGAAAAAAAAAAGGATTTTTAGTAGTGTGGCATTCGACTTTATTGACGATTTGGAAGGTGAGGAATGAGTGTAAATTCTTTCCCGGTTCTTGACGTGCTTCTTGACTTGCAATGCGACTTTCAGATTTTGACACATATGAAAATTTTTAGTTTGACTTCTCCCCCATGACTCTATAACATGAGCTAGCTTCTAACTGAGTAAGTGTATCAATCAAACCATGTTCCTTTCTTCGAGCCTCTTCATTATGCATGCTCTCTTTAACCATTGACATTACCAGCATCACACTTAGAGTTGAGTTCGTCAGTGTCACAACTTCGCATTTATTAGGCAATGAACTGAGCAACAACAAAGCTTGCAACTCATCATCCAACTTAATGTTAATAGCTGCCAATTGGTTCAGAGTGTTCAAAAACACACTCATATGCTATACCAATGACTCTCCATATTTGTATTTGATATTAACCAACTTTCGGATCAAACATGCTTTATTTTGCACGTTTTTTCGCTCATACAACTCCTTTAATTTATTCCACATTGTATGAACATTCATTTCAACTTCAACATGAGGATACACACTTAAGTTCAACCACTGTTTAATTAGAGCAACTGCTTGGATTTAGCATAGTCACCCTCGATAGGAGTATACAAGTCTTTGATGTATAACAAGTCTTCCATGAAAGTCTTTCAAAATGTGTAATTGAAAGAGTTGACCTCAATCATATTCGACTCTGAATTTTTCTCCATTTACAAAATCACAAAACAAACCAACCAGCCTTTAGATATCATTTTATTGAGGAAAACTAAGACTTAAAAGTTTCTTTATAACACAAAATTATTTCTCTCAAAAGTCAAGTTGTAGCTCGAGTCAAGTAACTCATTATCATGCTTCAAAAAAAAAAAAAAAAGTAACTCATTATCACTTAAGAAATCCACCTAACAATCGGCTTGAACTACAACTTGGCTTGAGTGGCCCAAGTAACTCACACCAATTTAGACTAGGGATTAAGGAATCCATTTCCTTAAGCCCACTTGCTTTTAACACCCCACTCAAACACTTGTCTTTTTTCTTTTTTTTCCTTCTTTTTATAAATTGGTGGCCCACTTAGAGTGGCCGACCCAACAAACTCTAACTAATTTTTACTTAATAACCAACTATATATTTCAAATTAGTAAGTAGAGCGACAAAAGAGTTATTAAAAATTTTAATCTCCGCAAGTCGTTAGGATTGGTCTAGTGGTGAGGGGTTTGAGTAGTATGTTATAGATCATGGGTTCGATTCCCAACTCATTGTAAATAAAAAAAAAAATTGATCTCCGCTATCGACATAAAAAATGAACCATAGTAACATTTGTAAATTTTTATTCAAAGCATCCAATGAGAAATTTGCAACGATTTTTGCCATTTAAGTTGAAATTTCTTATTTTATTATGATAAAGAGAATATTAAAAATATTTAAAAGCATCTTTACTAGTGATATTACTTTGAGTTTCATTCATTACTAACAGTAATAAGTTATCCATACAATGTCATGTAATACTTTTGCAACTCATATATTTTGCTTCAATAAAATTATGCAACTCAGATAGATATAGAAAATATTCAGCATGGTTCCCTCAATAAGTCAATATTAAATTGATAATACGATACCTTAAATAAGGTAATTGAATATTTTTTATATACCCACTCAGCCACATCATGATTGTTCTAATGCTAAGAAAAATAAGATACGGACCATTAACCTATGAAACTTTCTTAAATATTCTTATTAGGCAACAAATGTTGAGTCATGATATATATATATATATATATATATATATATATATATATATATATATATATATATATATATATAGGCATGGCAATAAAACCCATACCCGCGGGTATCCACCCAAATCATACCCGTTTTGACGGGGAAAACCCGAGTTGACTGGGTTTGAGTTCGGGTTTGGGTTTTCCCCGATTTCAAAAGATGGGTTTGGGGCGGGTAACGGGTACATTGATACCCACCCCGAACCCGTCCCCGAACTCGCCCCGCTTATACTAAAAATTAGATTTCACCTCTTTTAAATTAGAAACGCTTAAACAATCTCTTAAATTACGTTCATATATTTATTTTTTATTTTAATTTGAATATTAAACAAACCATTTTCTCTGTCTTTTTTTTTTTGTTTAAAAAAATATTGTTGAAAGAATATAATTTTGGATATTTAACTTTTTTTTTTAATTAAAAAATACTAAAATATAATCTAAATTCATGTGGAAAGAGACGTAATGGGGATACCCGAAACCCGATGGGGATACCCGATCCCCGTTGGGTATGGGTTTGGGGTTATCATTTTTATCCCCGCTCGAATTTGGGATGGGTTTGGGGAAACCCGAACTTTATGGGTTTGGGTTTGGGGAGGGCAAAACCCGTTCCCGCCCCGCCCCATTGCCATGCCTATATATATATATATATATATATGGGAGGATCAAATTACACCGGTGTAATATTTGAGTAATGTTACACCGCTCAATAACGCTTTAACGAATACAAATTTTACAAAATCCACCGTTGGATTGAAAGTTTATATCGTATAGATTATTCATGTTCAATTCTATAAAAATCTAAAATCGTTTGATATGTTATTGAGATTGATCAAGATTAACGGTATTCAATAAAAACGCATAAACCATTAATCTTCATCGGTCTCAATAACATATCAAACGAATTTAGATTTTTGTAAAATTCAACATGGATGATCTATACGATATAAGATTTCAATCCAACGGTGGATTTTGTAAAATTTGTATTCGTTAAAGCGTTATTGAGCGGTGTAACATTACTCAAATGTTACACCGGTGTAATTTGATCCCTCCCAGTGGCGGAGCCAGGATTATAGCGGAGCTTGGGCACAATTTCCTAAGACCCGGATCACGCACAATCTCATTTGAATTAAACTCATTGACCACATTAGGTGGTGGTTCTTCTACTTCGGCTTCCGATTGCACAACATTCACATTCTCAATACTTGCTCTAGGAACCAAAAACCTCATCATCTCTGAAATAAAAGTTGCAGAAATCTTAAACTTTGAAGTGAACAATCAAAATATAATAACAGAGTTACAGAACCAGAAACTGAATTTAAAAATTAATACTCTTCACAGTTTACAAAATGTGTTTATACTCTTTACAAAATGTGTTTTATGTTTTTAAGTGATTATACATCAAAACTTAATAAACAGTTTGAAGAAATCAGTTTATGATTTATCTTCAAAACAGAGCAAACAACAGAACACATCAAAACCTAATTTATTTTCAAAATCAGTTTGAAGAAATCAAAGACAATTGAGATTGAAGAAATCAAAGTAACAACAGAGCAAAACCCAACCCAACAACACAAAAATTCTAGATTGAGATTTAAGAATAATACCTAAAGTGAGAGATTGAGCGGTTGAGAGAAAGAGAGAGATTGGGCGGTCGGCGACCGAGAGAGAGATTGAGTGGCTGACTTTTGAGAGAGATTAGGCGAGGGAGATGGAGATTGATCGGCAACTGAGACTGAGAGAGATCGACGGCGGTGAGGGCGATGGCGAGCGTTCTGACTTTGAGAGAGAGAAGCAGCTTGTTCGTTTTTTTTATTTTTTTTACTTTCTATTTATCAGTTTTATGTTATTTAAAAAAAAAAAAAAAATAGGTGGGACAGAGCCTGGGCACGTGCCCAGGCATGCTGTATGCTAAAACCGCCACTGATCCCTCCCCTACAGGGACGGAGCCACGTTGGTCACAATGGGGGCTCATGCCTGCACTATTTTTTAGAAGCAAATTTTTCTAGTAGTATACTACTACTATTTGATATTGCACACCCAAGAGAAATTGTATAAGCTGCTCCATTAATTCACTTACATAGTATAATTAGTTGTTACATTATCTTTGAATGTATCAAAATGGTAAACATATTCATAAATAATTTTATTATTAGTTATTTTGATCATCAAGACTGTTTTTATGTAATTCATTTAGTCATCAAATGTAGTTTTTATTGATCAGTTTAATCCATAAAATTACTAATAATAGGGACACTAAAGATATATTTGCAATTTCGATACATTTAGAATTTATAGTGGCAACGTCTCACACATTTTGAGACTAAAATGGTTGTTTGACCAAAGAAAAAAGAAACAAATCACACAAGTATAGTAACAATGATTGATATTACTTCCTCCAATTTTAAATATAAGCAAAATTTAAATTTTATTTGATCTAGTGCCCCCTCTATTAAAAATTTCTGACTCCGTCACTGCTCCCCTATATATATATATATGGGGTTTTCTAACTTAGACCCTAGTTAGGTCTAAGTTAGCAAGGTGCACCTTTTGAGTTGGACCAAAATACCCATTCTTTTAATTTTTGAAAGAATAGAGCAACAGGGGCATTTCTGTAATTTTACATAAAAAAAAAAATAATGACACGCGCCCCCACCTTCTTAAAAATTAATAGACGAGGATCCAGTGTCGCGCGCGTACGGAAGGACCATGGTTACAGACCGTTGATTTCCATCAGACAGCCAAGATGTGATCTCATTAAGGCTGTCTGATTGATCAGACAGCCCAGATCATCCTACCATCTTGTCTGCGCCACACTAGATTATAAGCTGGAGAGAGAAAATTTTACTTTTGAAAAAGGCAGCCACGTGTCAGCATATGAATGGGTCTGCGTGATTTTTTCCATTTTATGCTTTAAACTCGATTATTTCGTCGTAAATTAATTTTTTATTTTTTAATTTTTATACCAAAATTCATAATTTTTTTTTCTCTACAAATAGAGACTTGGTTTGTTTGATTTCGACACCGAAAAAAAAACGCAATTTTTCACTACTTTAAACTCGATTATTTCGTCGTAAATTAATTTTTTATTTTTTATTTTTTATACCAAAATTCATAATTTTTTTTTCTCTACAAATAGAGATTTGGTTCGTTCGATTTGGACACCGAAAAAAAAAAACGCAATTTTTCACTACCTTAAATGAGATAAAACGATAATTAAAAACTAATGTTTGCTTCTGAAACCATTTATCTGGTACAATGGTTTCAGAGAGTTGTAATCTGAAACCATTTTGCTGGTAGAATGGTTTCAGTAAGTTGATTATTAGTTATTTGCTTCTGAAACCATTTAGCTTGTAGAATGGTTGCACATAGTTGTATTCTGAAACCATTTTACTGGTAGAATGGTTTCAGTGAGTAATTTATTAATTGTGTTTGCTTCTGAAACCATTTATCTGGTACAATGGTTTCAGAGAGTTGTAATCTGAAACCATTTTGCTGGTAGAATGGTTTCAGTAAGTTGATTATTAGTTATTTGCTTCTGAAACCATTTAGCTTGTAGAATGGTTGCACATAGTTGTATTCTGAAACCATTTTACTGGTAGAATGGTTTCAGTGAGTAATTTATTAATTGTGTTTGCTTCTGAAACCATTTATCTGGTACAATGGTTTCAGAGAGTTGTAATCTGAAACCATTTTGCTGGTAGAATGGTTTCAGTAAGTTGATTATTAGTTATTTGCTTCTGAAACCATTTAGCTTGTAGAATGGTTGCACATAGTTGTACTCTGAAACCATTTTACTGGTAGAATGGTTTCAGTGAGTAATTTATTAATTGTGTTTGCTTCTGAAACCATTTATCTGGTACAATGGTTTCAGAGAGTTGTAATCTGAAACCATTTTGCTGGTAGAATGGTTTCAGTAAGTTGATTATTAGTTATTTGCTTCTGAAACCATTTAGCTTGTAGAATGGTTGCACATAGTTGTACTCTGAAACCATTTTACTGGTAGAATGGTTTCAGTGAGTAATTTATTAATTGTGTTTGCTTCTGAAACCATTTATCTGGTACAATGGTTTCAGAGAGTTGTAATCTGAAACCATTTTCCTGGTAGGATGGTTTCAGTAAGTTGATTATTAGTTATTTGATGAGATTAAGGTAGTGAAAAATTGGGTTTTTTTTTTCTGTGTCCAAATCAAACGAACCAAGTCTCTATTTGTAGAGAAAAAAAAATTATGAATTTTGGTATAAAAAATAAAAAATAAAAAATTAATTTACGACGAAATAATCGAGTTTAAAGTAGTGAAAAATCGCGTTTTTTTTTTCGGTGTCCAAATCAAACAAACCAAGTCTCTATTTGTAGAGAAAAAAAAATTATGAATTTTGGTATAAAAATTAAAAAATAAAAAATTAATTTACGACGAAATAATCGAGTTTAAAGTATTAAATGAAAAAAAATTAACGCAGCCAATGAAAGAGTGACACGTGGCCTGCCTTTTTAAAAAGGCTTCTCTCTCCGCGATTGGGCTTCAGCCACTCGCGCCTGTCGGCGCGTGTGGTACACGCGCTTTGGTTTTGGCAAATAACAGCGTGACACGTGTCCTGGGGGGGGGAAAAAGAAGTGGGGGCGCGCGTACTGTTGCATAAAATTACAGAAATGCCCCTGTTGCTCTATTCTTCCAAAAAATTAAAAAATGGGTATTTTTGTCCAACTCAAAAGGTGCACCTTGCTAATTTAGACCCAACTGGGTCTAAATTAGCAGCCCCCTATATATATATATATATATATATATATATATATATATATATATATATATATATATATATATATATATATATATATATTACGAGTTATTTCACTGATATATTGCTTTCAATATTTTTCTTTTTTTTAGAAAATATTTACTTTTTTATGTAATGTGACATTTCTAACTTCACACTATCTACACAAAGAGGAGCATCACTCTATTATAAATTCATTTCAAACTTTCTTAAAATTTTATTTAAGACTTAAATTTTTACCAATACAATCCGTTATGCCCAACATTTGATCAATGATTATAAATAGGTGCCAGTGTGTGACCCAAATTTGTAAGTACCGTATTAAGTTTTCCCCATAGAAATAGCGAGTGTTAAGAGTGTAGTATGCATGAGTTCGATTATGATGTTAGAAATGTTTGACCAAAAATTGTTCTAATCAGGAATCAAATTTGAGTTTTTCAAATGATTCGTCCTAAGAAGAGTTCAAGTACTTGAGTTCAATGTCTTAGTTATATATATATATATATATATGTGGTATTCAATTTTTTAATATGTATGATTTGGAAATGAAGGACTAGTGTCATATTCTACTATAAAGACTTGGGTATGTAGATAATAGATATCTTGGCATAACTTATGGGAACAATCTAGGCTCGGTTGATTAGGGCCAGAATTATTAATTTGACCCTATTTACATATATCATCGATAAAATATCATGCAATTAATTAAAATCTGGTAGTCTTTTCATTTTATTTTTACGGTTGATTACTTGATTTAATTACAAGAACTGGGGATGTAACAAATACATGGCAATTGTTTGTTTGGACGATAGGGGTGTCATAATTTGGCTCTATATATATATGAATATCGTCCTGTAAAGGGATTGTGGTCACTCCTTATAATATTTGGTTGTTTTTGTAATGAATTCATTTGCCTCTTTCGAAGAAAAAAACAATCATGACAAGTAATTTGAGCAGACCGTTCGTGGCTAGAAATTCTACTTTTAAAGATGATAAGTGGAATGACCAGAATTTAAACTTCGGTCTCGTGCATATATAATACAATATCTCTGTCAACTGAGCTAAGCTCACATGACTGACAGACCACTCCTTTTACAACTCCGTTACGGAAAAAAAGTCAATATTTTACTATATTGTCTGAGATTAATTAACCCAGGTTTTTTAATAAAAGATAATCTACAAATTACCAATTTCTTTTATATCTATAGCATATTTCATAAAGAAAAAAAAAAGTACAGATAAACTTGTTCTGATTTATGGATCTCTGATTTATTTCATGGAAAGAAAAATACAGATAGAACATCAGGACACAATTGAGACTAGAATAATATAGGACACCATGCAAAATACCAGCAATTGGGAATTCAAGAATAGGAGAAACCAAGGTAGCCACCGTCAGCAGCACCTTTGACTGCAACACCAATCTTGCACCTGCTGAAAAAGACTAAGCATAACACCACTCCATTTTTTTAAGGGTAAATTGTTAGTATATTTACAATGTTGTTATGGTAGTATTTCTCTTTTTCATGACTCGAATCTTAGATCTCCAACTTCTTAACCCTTAGACATTCAAAAAATTAACAGTCAAGAAACTCAAACTCTGTAAGCAAAGCAACTCCCCAGGCAATGTCAAATACCAACTATACTTATGAGGTACACGTCTAAAAAATCATAATAGATAGTTTTCAACAACGTATGCTAGAAAATAAGTCTAAAGATCAGCAAACTCAAACCATGTATCTAATTAATAGTAATGAAACAAAGTAAATATATCTCTTTTTTTTTTTGTTTTTTCATTTTGTTCTTCTACTTATTGCATTGTGTACTTGAACTATTTAAAAATTAGGAATTTTTGAATAATAAAGTCTTTAGTCTAAATAAAGTTTCAATATGAATGATCTGACACCCGAACAAACTGAAAATGTAGACAATTGAAATTGAGTCCAAATTAAATGGTTACAGTTTTTATCAGTTTAGTGATTTTTAGCCCGAAACCGATTGAATCTGACCGATACCGAGGCCTAAATTTTTTAGTGTTGTGTTGACTATCGGTCCATTAACCAGACTATAGACATCTGATTAGTGCTTGTTAAGATTAACTAGAAGTTGGATCACTTGTATTAGGACAAATATTACATAACTTTGGGCGGAAAAGACATGCTAATTAACTTTGGCCAAACCACACCCATCAGATCAATAGCATGCTCCATATTATGACATGTGTCTCTTATTTTATTTTTTAAAAATACAACCAAGGTAATAAAAATCAGACCGGATCGAGCAGTTTGACCGGTATAATGTGAACCGGACCCTTATTCAGTTTGGTTGATTCTCAAAACTGCTAGTATACTAAACTAGACAAAAAATCGGAAAACAGCTCAAAAACTAAAGAAAAAAAAATCAGAAAAATGGCGGTTCACACAGTTTTGCAGGTCTGTCTGTTTTTTTTTTTTTTTTTTTTTTTTTTTTTTTATTTTGGAAATAAAAGAAGTTTAAATGTATTAGGTTTCTGATTAATTTCCAACTATGCAACAAGAGTATATGTAGATTAGATAGGTGAAATATCCATTTTGTTGTTGAACTTGAAAACTTCATGCTGAAATTATAAGATTGAATATATTGGTTAAATTAGAAACGAAATTGCAGAAGTAATACTAAGATTGAGAAAAAGAAAAAGAAAATAATTCATGTTTTCTTAGGAGCCATATGCAAGAGAAGAAAGAAAAAAAAAGATGGGTGAAGAATAGGCCGAAAGCAAATCACGGGGACAAATCTATTATAATTTAATATGTGTCTGTATTTTTTGGGGTAAGGAAACTAAAAGGAAAAGAAAAAAAATAAAACATAAACAAAAACTATTCACGAAGAAATATGGTTCTCATTGCATTGTTTCTAAGAAGATCACGAACGTCTTATTGATGAAAAACACGAGTCAAGAAGTCGGCATTTGATGAGACTCCTAGTTTAGTGAAGAAATATGCGCATTGATTCCCCTCTCAGGGTGTGATAAAGAGAAATATTGGTTTGAGAGAGCCACTCTTTTTTATCTTGGATCAACACAGCATGAAAATGATACTCCATCCGACCTTAATTATATGCAAATGTCACTTTTAGATATATTGAATAACTAATGTATCTAATCCACTTTTTAAACTAGATACATTTGTTATTCAATGTACCCAAAAAGTGGCATTTGCTTATAATTAAGGCCGTAGGTAGTACTTAACTTGGGGCTCTTTGATGAGGTTCACACAATGTAAAAAGTCATAGTAGCAAACAAGTTCATCAATATTCATATCTTTGGCCAGTAAGAGGCCCTCGTAGATAGCATACAGTTCAACAAGCAAAATGTTAGATGACCCTTGAATGAAGCCTAAGAAGCTCGCAAGAAAGTGTGGTTGAAGGAGTTTCTAATAATGCCGCCAAATCCATATTGAACGAGTGAATCGAGACAATTCCATCCACATTAAGAATGACACAAGAATAATTATTGTTGTTCCACTTGATATATATATCAACTAACTTGTCGTTAGAAGCGGGAAAAAAGTAGTTTCTGAAGGTTTCGACAATAGTTCAGATATTAATGGAGAACTCACTTAATGACAAAATCTCATTGTTCATGCACATTAGGTGCGGTGTGTCCAAGATCACTAGAGAGAAGCCGAAAATATGAGAACATGTGAACTTATAACACCCAACTATATTTAAAAAAACTAAAAATTTGAGACGTAATAATTGTAACTTAACTTTTACTTCTCCAAAACTAAACATACATTTTTATGTAAATAAAAAATAAAAAAAGATAAACATAAATTTACATATATGTGACACCGCCATTTCACAACAACAAATAGGTAGATAATGCTTATTTTTATTTTTGGTGAAGTGTAGATAATGTTTATTAATACTAATAGGTTTAAAAAAAAATGTTTAAAAATGAATAGATAAGTAAAGATGACCAAAGACAATTCACATGATCTGAATGCCATCTCCTAAGTCCAAAATATTATCCTTGATTCCTTTTTTTATACCAAAAAATATACTTGCACTATTTTCAAGGAGAATTAACTCTTTTTGGAAGATAACAACACCAAATAGGCAAATTGGGACTAATGTCATTTTCCATCTAATAAATGGGTTTCTTTTCCTCCTTTGGTGAATAATTCTCTAGGACCACTTACTTAATTACACACACAAAAAAATTAAATTTAATCACAAGAAATAATTATATGAACATTACTACATTATGCAATGGTTTATCAATAGCATTATCTTTAGTACAGATTCCTGTAAAAGTAGAAGACTCTCATAAATGAATAAAGACAAATTTGCAGATAAGTTCCAACCCATATTTGATAAAGCTTGTGTTGTGTGCTGCATAAATAAGTATGGGCACTTTGAGAGGTGGATTCTTCCAGGAAAGTAGTTAGATGTGTAATTATTATATTAACGTTTCTCCAATGTTTAACGGCAAAAAATTAGTTATCAAAGGAAAAATGTGACAACAATTAATGAAGAATAATTCATGATTTCTTTAAGGAAAATGTTAACATGTGCACCAAGGGCACATGTTAAGGAAGCAAAAGTAGAAATAATATATTGAAATTTGTGCATTTAACTTTTTAAACATTAAATTTTTTTTCGAATATTAAATGCAATTTTCTATATTTAGAAACTTAACATGTGCCCTTTGTGCACATGTTAACATGACCCTTTCTTTAATATGTATGATTGTATGAAGGGTCTTGTTAAATGTGCCCTTAAGGCACATGTTAAGATATACCAAAATAGAAATTCATCATTTAATGATATAAAAATTTAATGCTTCAAAAGTCAAAATACACAAATTAACATTTAATAATTTCTATTTTTGATTCCTTAACATGTGCCTTAAGGGCACAAGTTAACATTCTCCTTGTATGAAATAGTCAAAACAACTTATTATTATTTAAAACCGAAAAAGAAATTAAATTAATAGTCAATAATGAGCTGAAATAAACTTCATATATTCATATGTATGACATTTTAATAGAAACTAATTAAGACAATTGACTTTTAGCAATGTTTTAAATGGTTGTAGTTAAATGCGTATAATGGAGTAGTCTTAATCAGTTAATCTCAATTAAGGTCATAGGTACTTCTAAATTGCTGAATCACTTACATTTGAAACCACATAAATTGCATTTTCACAAATTTGATCGTATCCTTTTGTCATTAACCTTCAAAGTTAAATGGTCTAATAACCCAAAATTTGAATAAAGTTTGTCCGAATCCTTGACTCTAAGGTTAAGGTTAATGGAGACTCATAATCACATGATTTGAATTGATTAAAGTCAGACAAAAATTATTTCATCCAAAATTCAAACACATATTGTCTAAAATAATTTATTTTTAATTGAAGTTGATTAACCATTTAAATTCATTAACAAAAAGACAAGATCTTTGCTATTGCATAGAATTTCACTTAAATAAAATTAGATGTGGTGAGTGGTGACATAAAAAATAAAATATTAAGCAAAGTTATAACCTTGGATTAAGAAAAGGGAAGATGATTAATTAATAAACAAAAATGAAATATCTAATAGCTGCTTAATTAATTCCCATTTATCTAATAAGTTTCTGGAAAATTAAAAACTAATAATTATTAATTAAGAAGATAAACCATCAACAGAAGAAACAACACGAACATTGACACAAGCATCTTGATTCATATGAATCACATTGTTGGATCTATCATTATCATGATTGTTTTTGTTATCATCATCACCTTGAGTAGCAATTCCAACTCCAACATCAGATTCTGATCTCTTTCTCAAACTATTATTCTTGTTGTTATGCATCCAAACTTTGAATACTCCTCTTGAAACACCAATGTCATTGCAGAATTTCTGAACTAATCCATCTTCACCCTTTTGCATTCTCCATCCCAATTTCTCAGAAAATTCATGCATCTTATCTTTCTGCTCCTTGCTGAATTTTGTTCTGTATCTCTTTTTCCCACTACTTGTGTTGATGATGCTGTTGTTGTTGTTGTTGTTGTTGTTGTTGTTGTTGTTGTTGTTGTTGTTGATGTTGTTGTTGTTTTCAAGCTTAACAACAGATGAAGCAAAATTGAGATTTCTTTGGTGGTGGTGGTGGTGGTGGTGTTGATCGTGATCGGAGTGTGGTGGTGTTACTGTTGAATAAGGATTTCCAAGTGCTAAGAGCATGTGTGGTGCTGAAGAATGATAAGAAGGTGGTACATGTGAGAGTGGTGGTGGTGAAGATGGGCTTGAAATTGGGCTTGGGCTTTGACTTGGGCTTGTACTTTGACTTGGGCTTGTGCTTTGACTAATGGGTCCACGGTGTGGTAGTTGTAATGGCGGTGGTGGTTGTGGTGGTGGGACTGTTGTTGATGGGGTTGTATAGATGCAGCTAAGGTAATTGTTGTTGTTGGTGGGAGTGGCGGTGGTGGTTGCAGCAGTGGTGGTGATGATGTGTTCTTGTGGTTCACGGCGGTGGAAATTACGGTGGCAACCACAAGCAGCACATTTGAGAGATCTAGGGTCATTAGGATTAATAGATGATGATGACGATGGCATGAATTCACCACATCCATCAAGAGCATGTCCACCTAAAGAAGCAGCATGATTTTTGAGACATTCTTTGTAAGAATAACTCATAGATGAAAGTGGCGGTGGTGGTGGCGGTGGTGGAGTAGTGATGGTTGTGTAGTGGCGTTTATTTGTTCCGTTTGTGAAAGGTGAAGAAGACTTTAAGGTTGTTGTTGTTGGTGTTATGTTATTATTAATGTTGGTTTGTTGTTTTGATTGTGGTGTTTGAGAATCTGCATCTATGTTTCTTGAGGTCATGTCTATTTCTTGTGTCTTGTTGATATAACAGGGAGAGAGAAAGAGAGATTAGGGTTTTTTATTTGATGAATTGGGGTTGAAATGTATGTAGCTAGTGTAGGGTTGAAAGGGGAAAGGGAACAGAAGGAAAAAAACAAGAGAAAGGGATAATGGTTTAGAGAAGAAAAGAAGTGATGATGATGATGATTATGATTATGGAGTGTGATGATGATGGTTATAATGAGAAGTGATGACAAAATCTGAGGTTTAAATGGGATTATGAAGAGATAGAGGGTTACAGCAATATACAATAAGGTCTCCATATCTCAACCACTAATCATATGACAACATAACACATCCAAATACATTAAAACAATACCATATAAAGAAAATATATATATTTTTTATTTAATTTAAAACTTCATCTTAAAATTAAATTTATCCTAATTTTAATATTCAATGTAATATTATCTAATTTTTAAATTAATTGTATCGTCCAATTTTGAATTGAAAATATATGGTAATCAAAATTAAAATCACAATTTCAAACATAATTTTTGTACGTATGAAAGTCGACTATTGCTATGTTTGGTTGTGCAGTGTGTTTGGCGCAATCGCGTGTATTGAGCGCTATTTACCGCGAAATTCACAAGTTAACAATTGTAATTTTGAAAGAAAAAATAACTTTGATTATAAAAGGTAAAATAATCAAATCAAATACATCAATGCTTGGTGGTAAGCTATAGGCGAAGATTACGGTTTAATCACTCGCAACAGTAATCGGGAGGCGATTAAAATCACGTGATGCAAGAACTGACCACCGAATTAGATTAGGAGATCCAATGGTCTTCTTTAATTAGATTTGGAAGAAAGAAAAAAAGGATAACCAGTTTTTATGTAATTCTTCTTTAATTACACTATATTGTTTATAGAAGATATTTTCTTTATAAGTGTATCCTTTTTATCTAATTATAAATAATTAAACAATTGAATTTAATTCTAAATTTAAATTTGAATCAAATCATATTTTTTTTTTACACGAATCAAATTTGATTGAACTAATTCAATTTTGAGTGAAATATACATAGTAATTAGAATAAAAGTCCTTTTACTAACTTGGCATGCAAATCACATATTATCGAATGATAAAATTTTGTCCAAAATTGTAACTTTAATTTTTGTGACGACCTACCATTTTTTTGTGTTGATATCGAATCGAGTACCTCGAAGTTGACGACCTATCATATTTTATACTCGAGTAAAAAATACAAGTAAGAATTAATGTGTTCATCTGCTTGCTAGTTTTTATTGGGTAAAAATAAGTTATTGAAGGTTTATAAAAATAATTTATTATTGTGTAAAACTTATAATGTCACACAATCACAACAAATCAGCATATGATTTTAAATATAATTTTAATAATTAGATAACTATAATTGATTGACAGCATAATTTTTATTTACATTATCTTGTAATACTAATTAAAATGGAAAAATAAAATATAGTAACAATGAAAAATCATTGCATTGAATACATACCAATTAAATCATTATAAAAAGGTAAAAAAGAAAAGAAAAAGGTAAACACTCTTTTCCTTAATTAGAAAAAAGGTAAAAACATTATTTTTAGCATAAAGGTAAAAACAGAAAGGTAAAAACTTTGATACAGTAAGTAACAATGGTTGTACAGTAAAACATTTACTTGTATTTGAAAACATTAAACACTACTCTAAATAGGATTAGATCAGATTAGTTTTGTGATAATGGCTTGGTTTGTTTGTTGTTTAAGTATGATGACATGTGAGTGTTAGTTGGGGGCAATAAATTTGTCTGAAAAAATTAGGCAAGAATATATTCGTTGAGGTCACTGATTCACACAAGAGTCAGTGTCTCCTGCAGACGAGTCTTAAAGAGAGAAAAACGTACGTTACGTTACGTGGCCATTTATTCACTCAGGTCAGGTATGGTATCATAGAAGTTGTGAGTGAGTGCTAACTTGCTGCTTTGTACCAAAGGACACTTCAGACCCAACTGGGCCACCTCATAACATAACCCTGCAATTCTAAAAGAAGTTACCATTTGGATTATTTTATTTTTTTAGTTTATGTAAATAGTTTATATAAATTTTATGTATTGCATAAACTCAAAAGTAATCTAATACAAACGGGGCCAAATTAATTAATTAATTCTTTTTGGTTTTTCTTTCTTTCCTTTTATCTTTTTTTTCTTCTAATTAAGAAAAATAAAACAAATAAATTTTACATTTTTGTATTTTTAATAGTAAAATACATTTTTCTAAAAATATATTTAATTTCTTAATTCGTACTACAAAAATTAATTAACATTTTCCATATACAGTAATGGAGTATAATTATACTACTATTATTCACCACTACTATGGCAACACTATGCTCTGCTCCTTCCCAACAAAACATTACCTCATTTGTCCATTTCCTCACGCATAAAAACCTTTTCCAAATATTGTTTTCAGCGAGATGTCAGCCTGGATTTTATTTTATTTTATATTTTATGGGAACTTATAATTTAATTAAGGCAAATACTAAATAGTGTTACAGGGGCATTGGTTAAGAATTTAAATTTAGAAGGTTTTTCTTGAGTATTGTGTAGTCAACACATGAAAAGTCTAAATTTTGATTCTTTCAATACATAACTTTTCCTTTATTTCTTTTTTTAGCTCCTTAACTAGTGCCCCGGGAGCACTAGTTAGCAAAACCCTTTAATTAAACATTGGTGGAAATATATTCATGTTCATTCTTAATTAATGAGATGAGATAAGATTGGATTAAATATTTAAATTACAACAACCTAATTTTTATTGTCTAAATGGCTACATATGTCATTGAACTTTGTGTTTAACACGGACTTTGTATTTAACACGGAGTAGTAATTTTTTCTTAAAATGAATTATTCGAAATAATTTAAATTTAATTTTTAAAAGATTTAAATATAGTTTTGTTCTTCCTATTTTAGTAAGAGTTTATTTGAATTGACTTATTTTTTACTATACACAAAATGATTTATATAAAGTAATAAGTTTTTATGTATTTATTTATAAATTTGTTAATGTATTTTATGAAATAATAGCTTATGACTCTGTTTGGTAAGACCAAATGTTGAATGTATACGTTATAACTTATAGCTTATAAATTCATATGGTTTAAAAGAATTGTTTAGGTAAACTTTTTTTTAAAAAAATATTCCAACTTGTTAAATTATTCTAGTGATCCTTTGTACACACACAAAAAAAAAATTGTTCTAGTGATCCTTATATTTATATATTTTTGTTTGTTTATAATGAGCTGGAGATCGAACTCATCACCTATAGTGTACTACCTAAATCCCTCACCACTAGACCAAACTTAGTGGCTTATTCTTATATTTATCTTTAACTGCATACGAACTGATCTTTATATATATATATATATATATATATATATATATATATATATATATATATATATATATTTTACAACAACTGATCTTTATATTTAATCACATAGTTTTAATTTAGTCTCTAATATCACATACAATGAACACAAACATTTAGATACACGATACTATTGCAGTGCTGTGCAGTACCCTTTCCTTTATAAAAAAACCATCACTGAGCAACAACACCCAAGAAGCTCCAAATCATAATTCATATACCATGCCAAGCAACATTACAAGCAAATTATTTAAACTTCTCCTTCAATCACCTGCCGACCTAAGCTTCGAACAAAACGACACCCAACCCACACGCCCAAAGACAGATATTTCCTAAACTACCCTTACACACTTTCCATTCAATTTTGTACGGAGACATATTTTTAGGGTCTTTTATTATTATTATTTTTAAGAAAGGTCTTTTATTATTTAGACATAAGTGATTATTAACTTTTCTTAACAAGGAATCGTTCAAAAACAAAAGAATTTAAATTTGAATTTTAAAAAATAATTTTTGATGAAATTTGACTTCGGCTCCACTAGTTGAAGATCGAACCTACAACCTTCAAGATAAATGTAATGACTTAATTAAACCTAATGACTTAAAATAAATGTAATATTAAAAATAAAATGAAAAATTTACAGTTAGGAAGCTAAATATATACAATCTAGAAACAAGAAGTCAAGAACCAAAAACAACAATTTGGAAACCTAAAAAATTATCAGAAAAAGAAATAAAGACAAATTAATTAATTAATTGCATGAATAAGTTAGTATTTTCAGTGTGTGCACAAGGGTCATGTGATCTTCATCCCTTGGCTAATTGTTGAATCAGTAGTGACTAGTGAGTGAGTTAGGACCTCACTTGTTCTTGGGTTGGGTATTTTTCTCATCAATCTTTTGGCCGACAATGTGTGTGTAGATGAGGCAGTAAAGCATGCAAGTGAAAAAGACTTGTTTGGAAACTTACCAACTATATATGTAACTTCAAATTCAAATACGGGTTCAATATATAATAATAGTGGATGTTATAACATGCTAATATATATGGACCTCATACACATGTTGTGTACTTTCTTAAGAATTGTGATTATGACGCTGCTTCATACTTTTAAATAAATAAGAAAGATTTAATACATTTCAACATTCGAAATCAAGTGAGAATATAAAATGAAGCAGATAATAAAACTATAAAAGTCATTTAGACAAAACCAATTTGCGAGTCAACACTTGGTTTTGAGTGTTAGAATCAAAGATACAAAGCAGAGAAGACAAAAGTGGCTACTAGGGTTTCATAATATTAGAATTGCATTAGCTTGATAAAATAGAGTTACAAGAGATTATATAGCAAAACCTAATGGACTATAAACCTAATGGGTCCAATTGCATAAGCCCAATATTTTATTATCTAACACCTACCCTCAAACTCATGATGCATCAACAAGAAACATCGTGAGTTTGTCAAACAAAATACGAAAATAAAATAAACTACCAAATAAAATAAACTTCTAACATCACCCCTCAAGCTAAAGCTTACTAAGCTTTAAGCTTGTTACAAAATTAACCCAGAAAATCAACCAACCCAACTAATAACTAACCAATTGAGAGAAGCAACCAAAGTGAGTAATCATCCTAGAGAGAAGTAGCATCCAAAGAGAGAAATCATCCATAGAAGCATCCAAATAGATCATCAGAGAGAGACAAACCAAATCAAACCAATTCATCATCCAACGCAATCCAAGCTAACCATATCCAAACCAATCCAACAAATCCAAACTTTGTCAAACCAAATTGTTCCAATCCAAACTAAACCAAATCATACAAAGTACAAACTAATCCAAACCAACATAAGAAAGAACCAAACCACCAAACAAAAGAATCAGTAAATAGAAAGAGAAGCAACCAAAATAGAAGAACAAATAGAGAGGAGCAATCCAAACAAAAGAACCAATAGGGAGGGAAGATCAATCAGAGGCAATAAGAAAATCAACAGAGAGTGCAATCATACAAAATTCAGACAGAGGCAATCAAACAGAAGAAACCAAATAGGGAGAAATGCAATGCAATCCATCAGAACCAATAGAGGGAGAAGTGCAATCGACCAGAAGAAACAATAGGGAGAAGTGCAACCAAATAGAAGAAGTCAATAGGGAGAAATGCAATCAATCAGAAGAATACCAATCAAGCACAAGAAATCAATAGAGAGACAATCAAAGAGAAGAACCAAATAGAGAGAACCAATTAAACAGAAGAAGCCAATGAGAGAGAATACCAATCAAACAAAGAAGAAATCAAAAGGGGGAGAGACAATCAAACAAGAGAAACCAATAGAGAGACAATCAATCAGAAGAAATCAAATTGTGAGCACTCGACTCACCAAACAACCAAATTGTGAGTACTTGACCCACCAAACAAACAAATCCAAATGGAACCAAATGAAGTCAAACCAAAATAAAACTCATCCATGATAAAGCACTACAACAATCAATCCAAATTGCACAACAGATGCCCCTAATTATACTATACTAGGGACTGAACCGAAGTGAAATCCAAAGAGATCCAATATATTTAACTATACCAAATAACTATTTGATATTTTCAAACGAAAAATCCCCAATCAAGCACTTCATATGTTTCTTGTTTTCCATCCAACGTGCTTCAAGGAAAAAAAACAATCAGAGAGCAATTGAGACAACCAATAATAAAACATAACGCTAGAGAAACCAACAGAGAGCAATTGAAACATTTTCCAGAACCAAATTCTAAACAACAATAACAATTTAATTAAGTGAAACTTACGAACCAAATCAAATAGACAAATAGTTACAGCCAACGAACAAACCCAAATTGAAAACTAAGATCGATCATGTTTCCAAACTTCTGGAAACTCGGCAGCGGAATAAAAACAATACACTCAAGGAGGATCGAACCATGCTCTTGATGCCATGTTAGAATCAAAGATACAAAGCAGAGAAGACAAAAGTGGCTACTAGGGTTTCATAATATTAGAATTGCATTAGCTTGATAAAATAGAGTTACAAGAGATTATATAGCAAAACCTAATGGACTATAAACCTAATGGGTCCAATTGCATAAGCCCAATATTTTATTATCTAACATTGAGTACCGCCCGTCATTCTAGAAATGTTACTTGTTGGGATTGCATTCGGGACGAGTTTTTCGACGGAGATTAGTCATCATTAATGACGGTGGAAAATTCGTACCAATATCATGATAATCTAAAAAAAAAAGAGTTGAAAGGGATAGAAAAGAACACACGGAAAATTATACCGGTTCAGCAAAAAACAAAGGGCCTACTCCAGTCCCCAAGAAAAGTATCTTGAGATTTCACTAAACCAAACTTCTATAACATAATAAGCTAATAATCTTTACAACCGAGAATTCTCAACACAAATAATGGAATATCACTTCCCTTGTGCAAGAATCTCTAAAACAAGATATATCACCTCTCATGAAAACCTTGAGGATCACACCCAATACAAAAGAAAATTACAAGAATATGAAGAATTACACCAAATGTGTAGATATAACAAATTGAAGCACAAATATTACAAAGTAAACTATGTAGTAATAATGAGAGTGATAAGTATTATTTTTAATATAATTTTGATGCAAAAGTTCTTGGAAGAGCTATCACAATGCACCTATTTATAGGAAAATGAGAGTAATGTTCCTTAGAAATAAAATAGTTTATGCAATTTAAATTTCAAAAAATAATTATGCAATTTTTATAATAATCTCATTTGCAGATTCATCCGATGAGATCATATCATTATCATCTCATGCAATATATGATTAATTATTTTTTTTGGGTACATGATTAGTTGCTCTTTATTTGTGAAGAATTAAATAAGGACTTTAACAACGTTTAAAAAAAATTATCTTTACTTCAAAGAAAATTATTTCCACTCTTGAATAAAAAAATTAATGTTTTAACTATGGAAAATAGAGGTTCTTAAAGACAACCAAGTTTTTGTAAGCGAGGTATCTACTTACACGGTTACACCCCTATGAAAGCAATAAAGAAAATATTGAATGTAACGAATGCAACATTTTGAAAAATAAAGTTGAAGATTTGAATAATATTCTTTGTTAAATTCACGTTAATGGGTAGAGATAAACTAGACATTACTTTAGGAAATCAAAAGGTAAGCTATAAAAAAGCCAGTTTAGGCTATCAACCAAAAGATACACTTTACCTTTTAAAAGAAATTTTAGCCCAAACAAGACTTCTAGTAGCCCTTTTGTTAAATGTTTCTCTTGCCATAAAAATGGTCATACTTCATCTATTTGTAATTTGATAAATAACCAATATTTAAATAATAGATGAGAATCCTTTCATTTTTCATTCTCTTTCTTTCCTTATACTTTCTTTCCTTTCAATTTATTTCCTCTCACTTTCTTTTGTGATCCGCCTTAGAGTTAGAAATCTTTGATTCTGATTTCTTCAGATCATATGTTCTGAAGTCTTGGGTTCTCAAGTCCATACCCATCATACTCAATGGCTAGAAATTCACTTTTTAAAGGTGAATAAGTGAGAGTACCAAGATTCAAACATCAGTCCTTGCACATTACATGTAATGTACCTACCAACTTAATTATCCTCACGAGAACATTACTATTAATTATTGCTATCTCGTTGGTTTTTTTTTGTGTAAACCGGGTATCCTCTGCGCGCAACTGCAGAGACTAATCTCTCGAGCCTTGTGGGACCCAGATGGGTGGCAAACTCTCCCTAAGAGTTTTAACACTGCTGCCTGCGCAAGCCAGAGATTGAACCCAGGATCTTGGGTAAGCTAGAAGAGACTCACACAATCTCATCTAACTGGTATCTCGTTGGTTTTGATTGCCATTAATTTTGTTTCACACATTGTTGGAAGGAAGCTTTAATAGGTGGAGAAAGTGTTTAAGTATTTGAGAGAGGATATGAAACTTGTTGGAAGGGAATGCTACTTATATTATTGAGTGTTTGTAATTTTTGGCTTGGTTTACAAATGACTATCTCTCCCCTATTTATAGTCTTCAAGGGAGAGTTCTACATACTCCTAGAGACTCTTCTACATACTTCTAAGAGAGATTTCTACAAACTTCTCTCTACTACTACATACATTTTCTACCATGACTTCTACTTATTTCTACATATCTCTAGAACATTCTTTAAACTTACTACTTATTACTAAATTTGGGCTTAAAATTCCTAAGGCCCAAAACTAACAAACCCAAAATCAATTTACATATTCAACACCCCCCCCTTAAACTTGATTTTGCTACTCCAAGTAAATATCTTAACTTGACAAAGTGTTCACGCTTACTTGGTCATCTGTCTTCACGCACTCCAACTTCACATCATTGTTAGAAACACACTCTCTAATATAGTGATAGCGTGTGTCAATGTGCTTACTTCGATCATGGAAGACTGGGTTCTTTGCCAAAGCTATTGCCGACTTGTTGTCCGCGAATATCTTGGTCGGCTCCTTTGGCGGCAGACTTAACTCCTTTAACAGGTTTCGCAACCAGATTGCATGACAAACACATGAAGTGGCCGCCACGTACTCCGCCTCACATGTGGAAAGAGTGACAATCGGTTGTTTCTTTGACATCCATGTGAAAGCTGTGTTTCCAATATAGAAAACAAAGCCGCTTGTACTTTTTCGGTCATCCACGTCTCCTCCCCAGTCACTATCGCTATATCCAACGAGCTTGTAATCATAAAAAACAGAGTAGTACAAGCCTAAGTTTGTTGTACCTTTGATGTAGCGAAGAATCCTCTTTGCTGCCTTCAGATGAGTTGTTGTTGGATGCTCCATGTATCGACTTACAACTCCGACCGCATACAAGATGTCAGGCCTCTTGCATGTTAAATATCGTAAGCTTCCAACCAAGCTCTTAAAGAGTGGATCCACAGTTTCACCTTCCTCGTGCTTTGATAGCTTGATTCCACATTCCATTGGCGTGCTAACTGGGTTTGCATCATCCATCTTGAACTTCTTGAGTACCTCCTTAGCATAACCTTCCTGAGTGATTAGGATTCCATGACCCTCTTGTTTCACTTCAATGCCGAGATAGTAAGACATTAATCCAATGTCGGTCATCTCGAACTCCTTTGTCATCTCTTTCTTGAACTCTTCGAACATGGTTGGATTGTTCCCCGTGAATATCAAGTCATCTACATATAAGCACACAATCAAAATATCTCCGCCTTGCGCTTTGATATAGAGTGCGTGCTCATATGGGCATTTGATGAATTTCTTATCTTGGAAATACTTGTCAATTCGAGCATTCCAAGCTCTTGGGGCTTGTTTCAACCCGTAGAGTGCCTTCTTTAGCTTGAAGACCTTTTCTTCTTCTCCTTTAACTTCGTAGCCTGGTGGTTGCTCAATGTAGACTTCTTCTTCAAGGACCCCATTTAAGAAGGCTGACTTGACATCCATTTGATGTATCTTCCACTTGTTTTGAGCTGCCAATGAAATGATTAGTCTAACAGTTTCTAATCGAGCAACTGGAGCGAATACCTCGTCATAGTCAATGTCGGCTCTTTGACTGTATCCTTTTGCCACCAATCTTGCCTTGTATCTTTCAACTTCTCCTTTGGAGTTTTTCTTTGCTTTATACACCCACTTTACACCTATCGCCTTGTGCCCTTTTGGAGGTGAGGCTAACTCCCATGTTTCATTCTTCTTTATCGCCTTGATCTCTTCGTCCATGGCAGTTCTCCAAGTCTTCTTCTCGAATGCTTCTTGGAAGTTCATGGGCTCGCAATCCGCAAAAAGACAGAAAAGAGTAAGATTGTCTTGATTTTCGGTTACCTCGTAAATCTCTTGCAAACTTCTAAAGTGAGGAGTCTTTTCACTTGAGCTTTCTCCTTCTTTAGAACTCGGGGTTGGTGAAGCCGATGAAGTAGCAAGATCTTCTCTTGATTCCTCTGGTTCCACATCATCTTCTTCAAATTGTGGAAAGAAGTTGTAGTTCTTATTACTCGTTTTCCAATCCCACTCTCCTTCTTCATCGAAAATGACATTTCGACTAATGATAGTCTTCCCCGTATCAGGATTATAGAGCTTATAGCCTTTGGAGTTGGCGTCGTAACCAATGAAGATGTACTTTTCACTTTTGTCATCCAGTTTGCTTCTTTTCTCGTCCGGTATATGAGCATGAGCTATGCTTCCAAAGACTCTTAGATGGGAAATTCCAGCTTTATTCCACTCCATGTTTCTTATGGTGTTTTTCCCAACACGCTTCTTGTCGAAGAACGGTTTGATAGATAAACCGCGCACGCAACAGCTTCTGCCCACAGTTCCTTTGGTAGTCTCTTGCTTTTTAGCATGCTCCTCGCCATCTCAAGGATTGTCCTGTTCTTTCTCTCTGCCACTCCATTTTGTTGAGGGGATCTTGGTACCGTCAGTTGTCATCGAATGCCATTGTCTTCATAATACTTAAGGAATTCGTTTGAAGTAAACTCTCCTCCTCGGTCGAATCTTATTGCTTTAATCATGAGGCCACTTTCCTTCTCAACTAGGGCTTTAAACTTTTTGAAGTTTTCAAACACTTCTGATTTCTCCTTCAAAAAGTAAACCCATGTTTTTCTTGAAAAATCGTCAATAAAGAGAAGGATGCCGTTACTCATACCGAGTGATCTCGGCTTGATCGGACCGCACACATCTGTATGTATGAGCTCCAACGGCTTTTGTGCTCTTGAGCTTGACTCCTTAGGGAAGCTCATTTTAAACTACTTTCCAAGTAAACATCCTTCACATACTTGATTGGGGTGGTTGATGTAAGGCAATCCTCTGACCATTTCCTTCTTAGAGAGCAACTCTAATCCTCCAAAATTGAGATGCCCAAATCGAAGATGCCAAAGTCATGACTCTTCTTTGTAGCACATTTTGAGACATTGTGCAACATCATTTTGTATGTTGAGCACGAACATTCTATTTCTTGACATTGGCACCTTAGTAATGAACTTGTTTGAATGATCTCTTATAGAAAGATTATTATTCTTCAATTGAATGTCATAACCTTTCTCTAAGAGTTGTCCTAGACTCAAGATGTTGCTCTTCATGTTTGGCACATAGTAAACATTGGAAATAAATTGATGATCCCCATTTTTCAAGCGGATGAGAACGTTTCCTTTACCTTTCACTGCCACTTTTGATTCATCTCCGAAAGCCACGTTCCTGTTCACTGGTCTAACTCTACGAACATGCTTCTTCGCCCACACATATGGTTGCTTGCACCGCTATCAAGGTACCATTGATTATCTCCACCTCTTTCATTATCTTTGTGCGCCAACAATAATGTTCCATCTTCTTGGCTTATTTCTTCAACATAGTTGGCCTTCTCTTCAACTCTATGATTGCTAGGAGCTCTACATTCGAAAGCATAATGCCCAAACTTCTCACAATTATAGCATTTAACCCGTGACTTATCGTACATTGGTTTTGGAGATCCTCTCCCACGACCTCTTGATGAGATTTCTCCTCTTTGGTTGTTGTCATTATTAGGCCTCCAACCTCGTCCGCCTCCATATCCACGACCACGTCCACGTTCTCGAGCGCCACTTCGTCTTTGGTTGCTTCGACCATGCTCTTCTCTAGGTGAATCTACTCGTGTCTTAAGTACTTGCTCCTCGATATTTTCCTTCTTCTTCTTCTTCTTCTTCTTCTTCTTTTCCTCATAAGCTTGCAACGACCCAAGAAGTTGCTCTATTGTCATGTCCTCCAAATCTTTTGTCTCTTTGATGACAGTGACAATATGCTCAAACTTTGGATCTACCGATCTAAGAACTTTCTCCATGATTCTTACATCATCATACTTCTCTCCATTTCTTTTTAGATTATTAGTAACCGTCAAAACTCTTGAGAAGTAATCAGAGATAAGTTCACCTTCTTTCATATGCAAGCTTCAAACTCTCCTCTTAGTGTTTGAAGACGTACCTTCTTCACTTGATCGGCTCCCTTGTAAGAGGTTCGAAGTTTCTCCCATGTTTCTTTAGCCGTCGTTGCTCCCGAGACCTTCTCAAACGTGTCTTCATCTAATCCTTGATAGATTAGATAGAGAGCCTTCTTGTCTCTCTTCCTTGAGTCTCTCAAACTATCTTTTTGAGTTTGAGATAAATTACCTTCATTCTCCGGGATTACAAGGCCTTTCTCGACTATCTCCCATACGTCGTGTGCGCCAAGGAGAGTCACCATTCTCAGACTCCAATTGTCGTAGTTGCTCTTTGTGAGCATCAGGACTTGGAGAGGAACACCATTATTCGCCATCTTTAGGAGGACCTTCAAGCTCTTGATACCATTTTGTTGGAAGGAAGCTTTAATAGGTGGAGAAAGTGTTTAAGTATTTGAGAGAGGATATGAAACTTGTTGGAAGGGAATGCTACTTATATTATTGAGTGTTTGTAATTTTTGGCTTGGTTTACAAATGACTATCTCTCCCCTATTTATAGTCTTCAAGGGAGAGTTCTACATACTCCTAGAGACTCCTCTACATACTTCTAAGAGAGATTTCTACAAACTTCTCTCTACTACTACATACATTTTCTATCATGACTTCTACTTATTTCTACATATCTCCAGAACATTCTTTAAACTTACTACTTATTACTAAATTTGAGCTTAAACTTCCTAAGGCCCAAAACTAACAAACCCAAAATCAATTTACATATTCAACAATCAAAGTATTAATTTTTTTATCCCCTCAATTCATAAAGAAATAATAAGTAAATTCCTACCGATGATTATTTCAACCAAAATTTATATTTAAGTTTGTCTGAACAATTCATCTTTAAAACGAACTATTCGCATTATATTGATCGTGTTGTTAAAAAAAATCATTATATTGATCGCTGTCAAAATAAAATTAAAATTACCTAAAACATCAGCTTCATAATATGTGTAATAGCTGATGATAATATGTTGAAGATTGTTTTCTATTTAGGGTTTCTTTTTTTCTTTTCTTTTTTTTTAACGAAATTCTATTTTTTGATAACCAATCCTCTTGGTAATTTGTTGAAGATTATATCCTATTCAGGGAATTGATATACACATACGATTGTAACATTTCGACACAATACATGACGAGTTATATGATGCACAGTTAATATATGATCATAATCTTAAGTTAATTAATTATGTCTTTCAACCTAGAGCTATACCCCCCCCCACCATGCATATGGTACACTAGACTCCAAGAAACACTAATGTGTGCTTTCATGAAATGGGGGTCCTCTCTAGCCATTAATATGATATGACATCTATAGATTAAGGCGTGCATACATGATTTAATTTCGTAAACTAGCTAATTACGTACTTAGGTGAGTAGTGATTTATTGTGTGGTGTATAGCTGAAAGCATTTCCCATGAAATTAGGCTTTTTGTTGGTTCTCAATTCACATGGTCAAAATCCTCAATGAATATTGAAGTAGTATTCTGACAATTTTGTCATCATCAAAGAAGCATGCGTGGAGTGACACAAAGTACTACTACTATAGATATTGCATTCAATTAATTTGACTCAATAAACTTACCTAAATATAGAGCATAACTTGTGCAACATACTACTACTATTTCCTTTTTTGTTCATCAAATAGTCTTCGGGTCACAAAAATGGGAAGATTAAAGACAAATGGAACTTCTACGCAAGAGGGTCAATTATGTAATTTCTGAAGGTGAGAAAAACACAAGAATGAGGAGTTGAATTGTGTTGACTTTTTTAAAAATCCAAGTACTTTGAGCTAGTCAAATTCTGAACTAAGAGTAGAATCTGACCTAGATTTTTAAAAGAGTTTGTAACAGATAAAAATAAAACATAAAGAGAGATAAGAGAAAGAGATAATGACAAAATAATTTTATATTTGTTTCTCTCACAAACCGAAGGTACATAGTCTAGTCTCTTTGCATTTTCAAAGGATTTTCACTATAATCACTCAAAATTACAAATGTTCAAGCACACAAGGAAGAAACTTCTAATTGCTGAAGCACACAAACAAGAGACTTCTCAATGATCAACCACACAAGCAAGACACTTTTCACAATCTAACTTAATCAAATAAAGATTGTTTGAGTTTTACACTTGATATACAATCAGCGGTGTAAATAATACAATGCACTAAGACTCTAAGTACTTAAGAATTTCTAAATACATATTTTTGTAAGAAATTCTAAGTGTTCAAATTGAGCTTTGATTTTGACAGAGTTTTGGTTCTTTCAAAATGCGTGTAGAGTCTTGTAATTTCTTCTAGTCTTCAACTCTTGTTATAGACAAGGATAAAAAGATTTGTTGAAGAAGTTACACGCCCAAATTCAAGTCTTTGAGAAGCTTGATCATAGATGTTGGATCATCTTCCTTTGATTTGGTTAATGTCGTTGAAGGACCTTTGAATTCTCTTTGCTGTAAAAGGAATTTACTGTTTCATTCCATTTGTCTTTGAAGCTTTTGTTTATTTCTGCATATGACAAAGTTGACACTGAGCTTGATAGTGACATCCCTAGAACGAGTGTTATATGGCTGCCCTACGCTCCTAGCCAATTGTTTGCTCTTCTTCTTTTAAATTTCATTAATAATAGGAGTTAGGGGTGTTCGAATCCAAACCAATTCACATAAAAACTGCAAACCGATCCAAAAAACTGTAAACCGCAAAAAACAATTTTTTTTTACGTGTTTGGATGTTCTTTTGTGAAGAACCACCAGGTCGGATCAAATTTTGGATTGATTTTTTAAAACCGTACCAAAGCGCATACATATATTTTAGGCTTAATTGCACATTTAGCCCCTGGTAAAATCTGTTTGATTTAAAATATAACATAATATATATTAAAAATTAATATTTTTGAACGACAATTATCTATTATATTTGAAACATATATTAATAAGTAGTATTAAAAAAATAATAAAAAAAAAACAAAATAATATATGGATGCAATATATTTTGGATGTATCCACCTACTTGACACAGCTGCGTTTCAAGAATAACTTCAGGTGTACAAACAGGAATAGGAGAAGGTGATGAAAAATCCTCTAAAAATACCTGCATCATTTTCCTTCACTGCATTATCCACCATATGAAGAATGACATTAATCAGTCACATTATGTAAGGCAAAGTTAAACGAAGTCGAGGCTTTGGAAGGAACATTCAAATCCATCGCAACATCATCAACATGTTGGGTGTAAAGTTTTTTGTTTTAATTAAAGAAAAAAGTGGATGGATGGATTGATAATTGAAGTTGTGTGGTTAGGGTTAAAGGAAAAATTGTAATGGAGACAATGATGACGGATCGTCACACTCTCTAATCCAGGCCTATTTTAGCAACATTCAATGGTTTTTAGTAGGTTTTAAGCAATAAATGTAAGAGAAATCTAATCATAAGCTTGATTACTTGTTTTGCAAGAAAACAGGAAAAATTGCAGGAAATTGCTGATTTTCACTACGCTGGGGGCGTAGCCCATCACGCGCCGCGTGATGGAGATCACAGGGAGCCAAGTTTTCACTTTGATCACGCGCGGCGTGATACCTGACCACGCGCGGCGTGAAGCTTTGTTCAGGAATTGGATTGCTCTCTGACTTGATCACGCGCGGCGTAACACTCGACCACGCGCGGCGTGAAGAGAAGAGGAACAACTACGCCGGGGGCGTGGAGCTATCACGCGCGGCGTGAAGATGGCAGAGTTGAAGATCAGAGGCCTCAGAGTTGATCACGCGCCGCGTGATACCGTTACACGCGCGGCGTCGTTGAAGAAATTGCAACCACGCGCGGCGTGATAGATCTGGCGCGCGGCGTGGTTGCGTTCATTATATAAGGATTCTGCATTTTTCTGTTAAAGGGTTGGAAAATTCTGCAATATTCATCTATTCTCTGATTTTGGAAGCATCAAGATCCAGATCAAGGACTCCATAGGATAGCTCCGAGCACCTCAATAGCATGGATTCTCAAGCCATGAAGTTGAAGCGATGACGCGAACGAAGCAACATGAGGAGCTAAATCCCTTGTGGAGGTAGGATCTAGGATAGCTTAGGATGTAGATGAATCTCATGTAATCTGCTTAATTGTAAGGATTTACTCTGTAACAGTGTTTACTTAATGCAATTCGTCTCTTAATGCTTTATAATCCTTTATTAGTGTTGTAATGATTTCGAGTTAAGTCACGTGCGAGAGTATTGATTTAATTTCTGAACTGAATTGCATTGAGCACTCGAGTGTTTCCGGTCGAGAGATTGAGACATAGAGTGTAGCGAACGATCGACGCGCTTTCATATCATTCGTTGTAGGTAGCTTCCGCCCGAGAGATCGGGGGAGTATCGACAACGAATAGAGTGGATTTTGACAAGAGATTGCGATTCACTAATTTGTTGATCTAGTTGTGAACACTTGAGTAAATTCCTATGATATAGTAGATTGCATGTGGTTTAGCTATAGACTAGGTGATTCCGATGATTCTACCTCGCTTTTCCATTATATCAAAGCACGTTTTCTAACAATTCATCACGCAACATACCCCCAATTTATGTGTATTTCTTGCATAATGTTTATGAACACTATTAGACTAGTTTAATCACACAATCCCTGTGGATCGATATTTTTATTACTACGTGGTAATTCGTTCACTTGCGAAAATTATCCATCAGACAAGACAACTAACATGGCCTTATGATACAATATTGAAGTTATGGTAAGGGAAGCATGCCACTACAATGTACCGCAAGGTCTTCAACATTTGTCTGGGACTCTCTCACACGTATGATAACGTAAATCAAAGGCATTCGCAATCTACATTGATTGGGAGAGAAGTACATGTACACCGATGATATCATTCTCCATCAACAAAAGAGTTAAATTTCTAATCAAGTAAAGTTAGTGATTATCAGACTCTTTTTAATAATTATACTCCATTTTAAATTATAAGGGAAATATTTGTTAGCAAATACTCCCTTCTATCCACAAATAAGTTTTTTTATTCATTTTAATTTTCAAATGTATTTTTATTTATAAGTCTAGTCCTCAAATATGTTTTATGATAGATAAATAATACTAATAAAATACGCGTTTGTAAATGTTTTTGTAATTTTAATTCATTATAATGACAACATCTTATATATTTAGGAATCAAATCGTTGTTTACTCTCTAACCATATATATGTGCTATATTTTCGTGCCTAAATTTTTACAATATTATAAGATTAATTTATGCATGTTTAACATTAAAATGTGTAAACGAGTAGTGAAAATTAAGAGTATATAATACATATAAGATGGGAGGAGGGGCCTTGGCCACAGCCTGCCCCCCTCTAAGTCCGTCCCTGCTCGTATATAAGGAAAAAAAATTACATTTTAATTAGATTTATAGAATAATTGATGTATTTAGTCCAAAAAAAATGGACAAGATACATCAATCATTCCAATGATTCCATAATATTGTTTTAAAATTTATTTATTTATACATGTTTTCTTTCCATGTGATGGATATGAAATGGTTGCTTAAATTTGTACTAGAATTGCAGAATCTAATGTGATTCATCAGGTGGAGTAGTGTCATCCTGGTGATGCTGGACTTTATTTGCAACATTCTAATACAAGTCCAGCCTAATAGTAACTAGTCACCGCCCCGTGCGATGCACGGGTTTGGAGGAACGTCATATACATAACAATCATGGTTGTTATCAATCATGGATGCTATGAGCCAAATGAAGTTAGTCATAAGCATATAAAAATTAATCAAATTGGTTCATTTGGCGGAACACCGAATTTATTTCAATCATGGATGCTGTCAATTAAGTGGGTTAAGCATAATATATCATTACAAATATAGGATGTTTTAAATTAAAGACATCATATAATTTAATCTTAATTAAGTGGGTTAAACATAATTGATCATTGCAAACATAAATGCAGACCATATGTACACTTCAAGTGAATCATCACACCAAATTTTATAATGGAACTTTTATGACCCTTGACATTTATAGAAAGAAGATTACTACTATTTGAGAATAGATAGAAGTGCTATGGGACATATGAGTGCTATTCAAAATATAGGTAGGAGAAATTTTAGTGATGATAGAAGAATTTTATGAAGGACATGATAGCAAGTTCCAAAATATGTTTCTTCAACATGTGAGAATTATTTCTACCATCCTTTCCTCTCATCAACCTTCAATGTATAAGCCTTTTCTAGGCCAATCTCATTATATCATATGAAGCCAAATTCAATTTACAAAAACAACCACATAAATTATCATTATCATGACAATATGAAGAAAAAAAAAGTTTCAATGCACAATAAGGATGCAAGAGTACATTAGGATATACTTTAAAGAAAAACATCAATACATAGACTCAATCTATTTCTCTCTTCCTCTAAACAATAATTCAAAAATAATCACAGCTACTTTTTTCCATTAATTTGGTTGATAACTTCAAACTCCAGGTCCCTCCCTCTTTAGGAAATCATGTCGCATATAGATCTAAGGCCCCAAACCAAATTGATAATCTTCTATCATATCCTACAATCTAAAGTTCCCTGCATAAAATTTGGAAATTCATCATATCTGAGATAAAAAGATACCTATATTGAATATTACCAGCATGATTTGTCATTGGTTTCAATTCCACAACGTGCAACAATGTAAACATAGCTATATTGAACATAGTTTATAGTTTATCCATAGTCATGGAGAAAATCAAATGGATAATCAAATCAAGAATAACTAACATCTAAAAAGCAAGCAATCAAGTAGAGAAAATAATCTTAATTGTTAAAAAATAAATTTCAATATAACTCAGAAAAAATAATATAATTCACACAATAAAACTGCTAATTTTGCCAAGACAATTATGATGTTCAAATGTTACAAATAGAACCACGTTGCTGCTATGTGACAAAAAATTTACCTCATTAGTATTGCTTGTACTTTTCACCTCATTAGTTTAAATGAGAACATGCATGGTGTATATAGAAGTTTTTCATTTATGTTTCAATCCCCATCACTTAAGCCATGCTCAATAAAAATCTCATTCCACCGACCAAACAAAACTAAAGAAATTCCATTAATTGAAATATCACAAAGAGACATAATCAGAGAAAATTAATGCAGAAGTTAGAATCTTTTTACCTCTAGCATTTAAAAAGGAAAAAAGGCATAACCAGGTAACCTATATCAAACACCACCAATATTTCCCCATACTATAATACTCTGCAATTCAAGTGCAAAAAAAAAAACATAAGAAGATAAAATATAATCAAATACCAATCAATTTTCCGTTAAGAAAAAGTCAATTACTTCAACACTCAACATGTCAAAATTATCTTCTTCTAACCCTTTATTTATTTAAGAGGAGATGAATAGAAAAGAAAATTAGAAGAGTGGTGTATTTGATCAATTAGAAAATATGTGTGTATTAGTGAAGGAGTTTGTTTACGTGCAAATTTATGGCCAACAGAGTTATTCAAAAATATAGGATTGGATGCTCAAGACTTCCTAAAAAGTATCAATGATGATGTAGTCATCCCTATAAAATAGTAGTAACCATACATACCTATCCCTCCTCCCCTAAAAAGTAGCAATTATGATTCGCCAACATGAGTTCCAAATTTATATGTACAAGTAAAAAAGGAATAAAAAGTTGCTTACAAAAAAAAAAATAAGAAGGGGTTTAGTTGCTTAATTAGTGTGTTTCTAATTGGAAGATCTCTAATCTCCCAAACAAACAAAACAAACCCCCAATAGCTACATCATGGAAAAACCACTTTTAACTTTCATTGTTAACACATGGAATTAAGGATCATGATGTAAGAGATAGAAGAAGAGAAACTACCTCTTATAACACAGATGATCAAAACTTTCAAGCTAATCCATAATTTATCCGCAAAAAACACAATCTCAGCAAATATTAGAAAATAAATCATCAAATAATCTAGAAATTTCAAATTTTACAATCCATATCTATCCTTTTCATTCTATGCGAAATACATTTTCCACTATCAAGTGTTAGATGCATCCTTTTGTTAAAATAAAAACACAATTTAAAACAGGGAATTGGAGGTTCACTCATAATCCCTGGTTATTGAAATTCGGAAATGTTAATTCTTAAGATAGACATGAATTTAAAGTAAGAGACTACAATATTTAATGTGCAATAAGGGACTTCGGATTAATCCTTTATCTTTTTTTTCCTGAAGCTGAACTTTTATATTACCCTCTAAAGATGAAAAGCAACAATGATACAAGCAAAATTAGGAAGAAAAACACCGGAAGAAAAAGAAGAAAGAAAATGGAGAAATTGAATAACAATTAAACTCACTTGTTGGGATGTTCTGCTGTAGAGAACATGGAGATAAAGTATAAGCCTTGAAACCGACTGTGTGTTCGTCACTGCATCCGTAGAACAAAATTTGACACCATGAAAAGTGTAGGAAATGAGCAAACATACAAAATTGATAGAAATCAAGAAATACCACTCAAATTCCAAAGTAAAAGAGAAAAGAGCACATGAATCCACATTGTTTACCTGAACAAAGGAACATCAAAATGCGCAGACCAAAACCATTTGGTGATGAACTGTACCTGCCATTTATGCTTATTAGTTTTAGGTGCTTGCTGGCTAAATATAAAATACACATTTGTAACCCAAAAAAAAAATGAGTCGTGAAAGTGCAATTCAATGAGGCAATCAATCAAACTTGTAAAAGGAGAATTAATTAAAACTGTAAAATTTACACAAAAAGTAGTAAAATAATAAAGTTTTGATCAAAGAATAAAGTGGAATATTGTTAAGAGTTAATACAGACTTACAATAGTAGGAGTATATATCAGTTCATCTTGCGTTGCATTTGCATCTACAATCATGCCACTTGATGCCTGGATAGTGCTTATGCAAAGATTTGAAGCATGGACCAATCAGAGTGCAAACTGTCCAAGCAAATTAAAAATGCATGATGTAAGTATGCAAACTCAAAATCAATATTGTTTTAATATTCTCACTTCATAGCTAAATCACTAAGCACAGTATAAAAAAATAAAAATAAAAAGATAAGCCTCAATGGTAAACTAAATTAGTACCTTCATTATCACACTGGGAGATTACTCTCCTTCATAAGTAACACTTCCATATCATTTTATAGCAGCCTTACCATACGCCACAGAATCAATCAATAGATCAAACAATTCAATAGCACGCTATGTAGAAAAGAAATTTTAAAAGGGACACAGTCCAAAAAAATTAATGAATAAAGCTACTGCCTTCACAAATTTCACCAAATATTTCATTCCATCTAAGAGTAGTATGCACCTAATTAGTGATAGCTATGGTTATAACAATAACAAACATGTTCTAAGCAAACATAAGATAATAGAGCATAATAGACATGACATTAAGTGATGACAGATCAAAGAGACAAATAGAAAACATAATAGAGCATAAACATGACATTAAGTGATGAATTCAAATGCATATCAGATATAAGCTTACTCTCCTTCATAATTAACACTTCCATAGCATTTTATAGCAGCCTTACCATAGGATCTAGAATCAACAGATCAAACAATTCAATAGCACACCATGTAGAAAAGAAAATATAAAAGGGACCCAATCCAAAATAATTAATGACTTGTAAGAGCTCATATTAAACCCTTGCAGCAGGTAACTAAAGTTGTTAGATTTGAATCAATATTCAACATCATAAAAGAGGTGAGTTATATTAAGAAATTGGTGACCTTGTTACTTGATTAATTCATATTGAGACGCTATAAGATAATGTATTCACTCATGATAAGACATTCTTGCAAGAATATTCATGATATGGAGGATTGAAAATGCTTTTGAGCTTTTTGTCAAGAAGCTATATCACTGATCCTTATATCCATGTTAAATTTTCCATTAGTCATTTAATTATGTGAGATAGGATGCCATATGGAAAATGAAGGGTTAGAAGAAGACAGTGTTGAGATAGGATAGACAAAACGCAGAGGAGATGAATAGAAAAGAAAATTAGAAGATTGGTGTATTTGATCAATGAGAAAATATGCGTGGATTAGTGAAGGAGTTATGCAAAAATATAGGATTGGATGCTCAAGACTTCCTAAAAAGTAGCAATGGTGATGTAGTCATCCTTATAAAATAGTAGTAACCATAAATACCTATCCACACTCCCCTAAAAAGCAATATTAGCCGCATTCATAAGTATTTGACCATACTACGACATTCCACACTCAGCTTTGTAGCTTGAAGCTGCTTCTTTTTTGGAGCCCTCAACTGCTGCAATTTCTTATTCATCTGCAATTAACAATCCACACAGGTCAAATTCTACTATTTTACTGAATAATATGCTGCATACATGAAAAACAATAACATTGCATGGTGGACAGCACTTTTATCAACCAAAGTAAATAGTTGAGACCGTTTAAACCATTTAAACTAATATCATAAAGAACCCAAAAAAGGATATAAAAGGATGGAAAAAAAAGCGAACATTGTTTTGCATGTGCTCTAATTTCACCAGGATCAATTTTAGACTGGGGGCGGATCACAAAATCCAAAGGTTTTGCTTCTGGACTTGATGTAATTTGTCTGGTAGACAACTGTCCAGACCTAGGCCTGCATTACAATTAGAATTTACCATCCAAATATAAATCAGTGATTCCTGAAGTGACAAAGTGAACAAAATAAGTTTATAAACATCATTCAAACCGTACTGTGAAAGATTCAAATCAAGATCACCATCTCTAGATGCCATCCCTGCAGCTTTATTTGCTGGCCTGTAAAATTTCAATAAAACTATATAAATCCAACTATTTACAATTTTTTGGTAACAAACAACCTGTCACAATGCAATAAGTAAATCTAATAATGCATGAACCAGGCAAAAATCTTTACAAGCTTGTCACCTGAATCCATTTCAACAAAAATGCTCCATTCTAGCTCCATTTTTTCAATACGAAACAGATTCTCGAAAATTTATCTTATTGCTTCCCTTTCCATACACATTGGCTTTGTCTACTACACTAATTCTGCATGCACTACACGGCGAGATAACACAAATGACAACATTAGGACCGAATCGTTGGACCTATTAATTTATACCCTCCGAATGAATATAATCCGATTGAAGAATCAATCCATTACGATTTCACTACACACAAAAACTTCACTCACCCTTTCCTGCTTGGTCTATGGAATACCTCGTCCAAAAGTTCCTTTCTCAACTTTAGAGCGGAGCCTTCCAGATTGACCCTGCGCACAAAAAAACAAATACAATATCCTTTCTTTAATCTCAATTTCTTAAACTATAACAGCAAAGCGTAGGATGCTCGTGATTTGAAGGTAACTAACTATATACACTATGCTACACAATAGGGATCATCAACCATTAAGATACATAAAGAGCAAAAAGCTCTCAAAACATTCAATTCAAGTATTCAACAGAAATATAATACAAGAAACTGGTGAAGGAACTATCATTCATTCCTAACAGAAAACAAAACATGATTCAAATTTAAGCCACAAATTCATTCCATTCAATCAATGTATCAAATATCAAAAGTCAAAAGGAAAACCATCAAAGGCAAAACATGATCAAAATCATTTCAATCCATCATTCCAATTTCCATGTGCATATGCTTATTAGTTAAAAAGGAATGATTGTTAGGAACAAAAAGGACCACATTTAAGAATCAAGAACAAAAATTTCCCAAAAGAACAGAAACAAAAAACTTGAAAATTTCTAACCCAGAATCTTCTTCTTGAAAGATCCATCAGGTGCCTTTTCCAAACCAACCCAACCATCATTCATCTGCATCAAAAGAAGTCATTAAAAAACAAACACATACTGTAAAAAAATTAACTCGGAAAAAACCACCAACACACAAAAATTAGTAGAATCATCTTTACCTCTTTCTGATATTGTGGTCATAGTGATTTTTCTAGTCACCTGAGTTTATTAACATCCAAAGATCAAATTTCATGGAGGAGCCTTATCCTTCCATGGAGCCTGCAAAAAACAACATAGAAAACCAATTAGAGAGATGAATATTGACAAATTGAGAAAGATGAAATCTAGAAGATGAATTTAGAGATACATCACCATCCACCATAACCACCACATCCTCACCAACAACAAAAAAAAAAAAGCAACGAAAAAAAACAAATAAATAGAGCATACAATTTGAGATCGAACCAGAGGAAAGAAGGAGCAAGAAGCTTCATTGCCGCCGTTGCCAAGCACCGCCGTGTCACCACAAACGGCCACAAGAACTCTCTCGGCCGGAACTCCTCCTCCTCGCCAGAACTTCTCTCCCGCCGGCTTCTCTCACTCGGCCACTCCCTCACCCTTACGAGTGATTGATTTGTCGATGGTGGTGGAGGCTGTGGTGTGGATGTTATGGTGAAGGATGAGATGGGGGAGGAGAATGAGAGATGAAAGTGTGAGGAGAAAGAGTGAGAGCTTACGAGAGAGGGGGGGGGAAGAGAGAGAAAAACTTTGACAAATGAAAAAACATTGGAAAAGTAATCATAAAACCACAATTGTTTCCATAAACTACTTGTGCCAATTGTTTCTATAAACCAGCAATCTCAAAACCAGCCAGATGTTTGCAGCAATTATAAGAAGGTCCACATGAGATATGCAAAGAATTATATTAAGCCATGTGTAAGATGTGTAAGATGATATATATGAATATAAACCTAAACCTAGAATGAATGTGAAGATTGAAACCTAGAGATGTCAAGATATAATTGGCCAATATACAAAGGTGTAAAGGATTCATTGGGCAAGGGATTAGGGTTTCAAATCACCAAAGGATTAGGGCTGACAAAGCAGCCTTGCTTTTAGTATAATAAGATAAGATAAGATAAGATAAGATATAATAAATGTGGTGTGTGTTATGAGTTGATATTCATAATTGAATATACAAAGCAGAGTAAAATCTTATTGCTATCTAATGCCCTTTGAGCAGTGGTTGAACTGGAAAATAAAATGCTGCTGTTAAGCCAGTATATTTGGTCTATGATGAGGGGTTTGGATAATATGCTATTTATAATAGTAATTGATTGATGGCAAGTTCTAACATGCACAAGTGCGCCATATGGTGCACGGTGCACAAGTTAGCGTTTTCATTATATCGAATACGAATTTTAAAAAATCCACCGTTGGATTGAAAGTTTATATCATATGGATCATTCGTAAAAAAATTTAAAAAAAATTAAAAATCATTTGATATGTTATTGAGACTCATAAAGATTAACGGTATTTAATAAAAATTTATAAACCATTCATTTTGACGAGTCTCTATAACATATCAAATGATTTTCAATTTTTTCAAAAAAATTTATGGATGATCTATATGATATAAACTTTCAATCCAACGATAAATTTTGTAAAATTCGTATTCAATATAATAAAAACGCTAACTTGTGCACCGTGCACCGTGCACCATATGGTACACTTGTGCATATTAGCCAAAGCCATTGATTGATTTGTTCAGAGCCTAACACAAAATTTGATGAAGGCTCGAGGGAGGACTTTGTTTTGGAGGTGGAAGGAAGTGATTCTTTGAAGGTAGACACAATTTTGTTTCATATTCAATGCTTATTTTTTTTTCAGAAAATGTTATTCCAACATAATTTTCAAACAAAAATACAACAAATATACACTTTTTGTTTTTCTAATATTATTTGCATGCATCGATTTTCGTACATATGAGTAGTAAAAATGTGTCAATTTTATGTTCTCAAATTTTGTGTTTAGATAACACTCCTTTTTTTTTCCTACTTTTGAGTGAGTTAAGTCAAGTCATACCTTATTAGTCAGGCAATGGAGAAAAGGGGCAGCCGCCATATATAACATATATATTGACACCCCTGTTTTTAAAATAAAATTGCAAGTGTGCCACCCTTCTCTAATTTGGTCCACTCAATCTTCTATAAAGATACTTACTAGTATATACTTATAAAATAATATTAACTATTTTAATTTAACCAGTAAATAAATAAGTAACCAACTTGCAACACCACATTCTTTGTTGACTACAAGTTAGATTTATTTCCTTAATCTACTGATTTTTCTTTCTTTTTCTGTTTTTCACAAGGCTATACTTTAATCTATTATATATAATATTCTACTAATCTATTATGTGCAATGTTTGTAAATCTTGTTTTCTATGGTTATTTATTTTAATATGTTATAATCTACGCAAAACACAGACACTCTTTAGATCAGACTTGTCCTATTGATTTACTCATTCAAAGCAATTTACGTGAAGGGTTGTCTTTAACAGAATATATATAATTTCTTCCTACAGAGCATCTAAGCAAAACATTGACACTCTTTAGATCAGACGTGTCCTAGTGTCCGACATCAATATGACACTTATAAGTTATAATCACATTGAATTATTTTATTTACTCAAATAATTATTTTCCATTAAACTAAGGTGTGTGCAATTATTAAATAGTAGTAATTAGTTATGGTTGATGTTATTTATCAAGTGTTATATTTCCGCCACCCTCGACGATTTTTTCTGGTTCCGTCCCTGGTCACTTCATTTCTAGAATTTCAACTTACGACCTCAAAGGACAGAGTTCAAATTCTCTAACAAAATAGTTATAAAATAGTCATGATGAATTTCTATAGTTGGATTCGAACACATGTTCTTAGGGCGCCATCTGTGTCCCTTTAATTAGTACTTCATTCGTAACAAAGTATAAGTAAAACTAGTAATAGACCCGTGCGATAACGTTACGCGGATATTTTTTTAAGTTATAGTTTGATAATCAAAATTGGAAGCAAATGTTTTTTATATTTAGATGTAGTTAATATATATAATCATCAACTAGGTAAATTCTAATATAGACCACTTCATCAAGTGGTCCATGGTGGACCAGTCATGAATAACATTATAACGAATACAATGTTAATCTTGATGTGTCTCAATAACATATCAAATTATTTTCAATTTTTCTATGGATGATCTATACGATATAAAATTTCAATCCAACAGTGAATTTCGTAAAATTCATATTCAGTAGATCACTTGTCCACGGTGGACCACTTGTGACGGTGGTCCACCGTAGCATTAGCCATAATTGTAACATATATTTAAAATTTTCACAAGAATTTTGATATTTATTTTATATTATTGACATATATAATATATATACCCCTAAGAAAAAATTTGGGGGCCCTAATACTTGGGGTCTAGGGTCGCCTCAAATACGGCATTGTATGAAAGTTGTAGACGAAATCAACTCAAAAATTATCGAAAAATATAAATTGATATCAATAACGTAATTGATCAAGTTAGATAAAAGACCAAATATACAATTAAAATATTTACTTTTATTTTTCGCGTACAATTAAAACATTTATTTACATAATAATTAAATATTATTCCAACTTATGAAACCCAAAAAATAGTATTCTAACTCCAAATCACCCACCACACTAGTTTTATATAATGCAGCTTTTTGTTTGTTTCTTAAATTACATTATTCAATAATGGGTAAATGATCATTTACCCCCCTGCAAAATAAGCAAATTTTCATTTACCCCCTATGCAGATTTTTTTTCTGTTTACCCCCCTGCAAAAAATAGATTCCCTCATTTTGCCCCCCGGGTGTACAGTAGGACATGTGACTATGCGAATCTGCTGACGTGGCTTGTACAGTGGAAAAAATCATTTATATTTATTTTTTAAATTCCATGTCACATAATATATTTAAAAAAAAAATTCCTACAAAAAAAAAACGAATTTTTTTTCCCAAAATTAAAAATAAAATTTCCTACAAATAAATTTTTTCCTACAAAATAAAAAAAAAATTAAAAAAAAAAAGATTTCGTACAAAAATAACTTTTTTTGCCTAAATAAAAAATTAAATTTTCTTATTTTGTCCCCAAAATAAAAAATTTAACGATTTATTTTCAAATATTTTTTAATTAAAAAAATAGAATCTTTATTTTTGTCTGCATAATTTAGAGTTGCAGATATAGTGCAAGCTAAGGTTGCTGCACAATTTAATATCACATAAGAATTGAAGCATAATTTTGCTTTATTTTTTTTTGCTGCATAATTTAATATCACATATAATTTTGGTAGAAGAGGAAAACACAAATAAAACTTCTTCTTCTATTTTTTTTTTAATTCAAAGAGATTAACAAAAAAAATAAAGTTTTGTTTTTAAAAATTAAAGATTATGTTTTTTTTCTAATTCAAAGAGATTTGAAAATAAATCTTTAAAATATTTAATTTGGAAATAAACTTTATTTCGGAGTAAATCTTTATTTTGGGAGTAAAATAAGAAAATTCATTTTTTTTATTTTGGGAGGAATTTTTTTTTAAAATTCGTTTGTAGGAAAACAAATATAATTTTTAAAATTTTGTAGGAAAAAAAATTATTTGTAGGAATTTTTTTTTTTAATATTGGGAAAAGAAAATTGGTTCGTTTATTTTGTAGGAAAAAAAATTTATTTTTTATAAAAAAAAATATCTGACGTGGAATTTTTTTAAAAAATATAAATGATTTTTTCCATGTGTACAAGTCACGTCAGCAGATTTGCACAGTCACATGTCCTGCTGTACAGCCAGGGGGCAAAATGAGAGAATTTATTTTTTGCAGGGGGGTAAACAGAAAAAAAATATGCACAGGGGGGTAAACGAAAATTTGCTTATTTTGCAGGGGGGTAAATGATCATTTACCCTTCAATAATTATGCATATTGATCGAGTATAAAAAACAGGCATGGTTCAACCTTATCGTCACCGAATAACTTAATTCCTTGTAATAAATGAATTAAGTATTAAAAAAATATGAATTAAGTATGTATATAAAATGACTATTTATTTAACATAGACTGAATTAAGCTGAATTGATATACTAATAAATAAGATATGTGCTATACGAGCATCATATTTTAGGACAACAATTTGACACCTTATCTCTCTTCACTCACAGCACAGAAGAAGAAATGTATAATTGTTGTATATCTGTTTGTTAGATAATGGTGTTTGAATAACATTTTTGATTAAATAAAGTTATTGTTGTTAATATTTTAGAGTGACAAATAATTTAAGAGCAACAAATATTCCAAATAAAATAAATGCACCGAGGGAGAGAACCATCTTGAAGTTGCTCAAGTTATATCATAATTAGAGAAGGGAAAATCATGAGTAAAAGTGGAATGACATTTCAACAGATTACTTTACATGGTGAACACTCCATTTTCATACATACACCGATAGTACAAACTACACTTGTTCCTCGTGTAGATGTGGATGCATTGTTTGTGCTGGTGCTATGGCAAATTGCAGACCCCTATGATGCCCGGATTGTAGCACGAAGGCAACTTGGGTTGCCGCTAGTGCTGCAGCCTCCTGTTTCAACAACACATGAAACGATAAAGAATATTATACCCAAATACTCGGTAACACAACCAAAAGATAAGAACTATTTAACACTTAAACTTTAGATGGAAGATGTGTCTAGTGTCCGACACTGGCACGACAAGGGCACACATTATGATACGTTCAATAACTTATGTCTACGTGTCTACATGTCAATGTCAGTGTGTCTGCGTTCAGTGCTTCATAAGAAAGGAGCAAAAAACATAATTTTAAAACCGACACTTACTTGTCTTTGTCGCCTTTGTTGTAAAATACTAATCGCCCAAGCCATGATATAGCAAGGTAAAAGAAAGCCAGCAGCTCGAAGCAAGAAAAGCTGCAGATAGATAATGTGTAATTAGATATGTTTTCTCTACAACACTTGAAAGCAACATAACAATTGTATGATGTTATGAACTACTTAGACAAAAGGAACTCAAGTTACTTACAGAGAAAAAAGTTGATGGATCATCTTCAGTATCAGCATCCGTGACAGAAAGTGCGTGCCTCAAGAGTAAAAGGGCCATTAACTGCACCAGATAAAGAGAACTAATCAGTCTTACAATCATGTCCAAGTGTAAATTATTACTTCCTAGCACAATCAATATGTATGAAGAACCTAAATTTCATTGCAATGTACCCAAAAAAAAAAAAATTAATTTCATTGCAACTACAATTGATTTTGCTAAAAAAAAATATGTGCATGTATCCACTGCTTAATAGCAGGGCATAAAGAAAATGCGTTCTTGATGGATATACACATGACTTAATTATACAAATAATTTGTTAAAAAGGACTTCAAGGTTATAATGTCTTACAATTAGAGCAGCTGAACGGCAAAATGCAGCTCCATTGGCATTAGAAGCGGCATATCCATCATATTCTGCTTCGAAGAATTGGCGTTCAGCCTCTGCAATTGCCAAGAGTCGAGGATCATGCAAGTCCAAAGGCGTGCCAGAGATTGTCCAGCCTCCACTGCAAAAGTATTCACAGCTCACCAGTCAGTAAATAAGTTTCAAATCAATATTTTCATTAGTATGAAACAGATTGCTTATGCATAACCTTTACTCTTGACTGAAGACTATCTTAAAATCGAAACTTAACCTTACCCTATATCAATGGTAGTTTCTTCGGGACGCGGTGGTGGAGCAGTATAACCAGGTTCATAGGACTGACAATTACATGCATAACAACAAAAAACTACATTCAAAGGTAGTACAAAACAAATGTAGTTGAAAATATTGAAGACATGAAAATCGAAGAAGGTATCACTATTTCTAATACCTACCTTATGACATATTTCACAAGTTGTGTCTCCTTTTTCGTTACACCAGCGTTGGACACACTTTCTATGAGCATACTGTGGAAAAAACCATAGAAAAATCCAACAGTTCATAAATTAGGAGGACTAAAATATAGAAAATACAAGACATCAATATCTTGTAAACAAGAGTGCTCCCAATTACTAAGAGTGTTTAAGTAAGCAGTTCCATTCAGCACTTATTCAGTAAACATTTATGTCCAAGTGTCAACAAAAATGGGTTGCAGATAATCTCTACCTTCGTCAAAAGATATGCACAACAATGCAAAGTACATCTAATGAAAATTTATTATCTAATATTTTGAAAATGATAGTTTGTCTCGGTGTAACGAGAAGTGGTAACGGACACTACCAATACCATTTTGCCGTGGCCTTTTTGCAGTAACTTTTTAAGTCATGCGTTCATTGGATGTCAGTGTAAAACTAAATAAAATTGATTAACAATGCTAATACAATATGTCCATTAAACACATGCAAATTAATGTTACAAACTTCAATAATCTTAAGAAACTTTGTGATGCATTATCACCAATACTAATGCTCTACCATCAATGATCTTGTTCGATAAAATTGTCATATAGACAAAATGGAAAGCTTCATTCATCAAAATCAACTCATCAACAAACAAGAAGAAAATGACATAACATGATTGGTTTCTACAGACAAAAATCTATCTATCAATTGTAATTTATTAAATTTTAATTTAATTTTGAATTTTCAATCACCAACACCAAGACATAGATTGACATAAAACAAAAATATACCTTAAGACTACCGCTACAGGCACATGGATTCTCCAAATTATTAATGCTATCATCATCCTGACAAATTCGACACTCCGCCATCTGCAACAGCGGCTCATCCTCTCCGTCGTCGTCATCATCATCATAATCTTCTGGTAAATACCCTGAAGGTCCCGCTGGTGTCTCGTTCACCGGCGGCAACGGCTCAGGAGCAGGTTCGGCCGGATGTTGAGCCAATGGCTCAACAGGCATAGGCCGAACCAAACGGTCAACAAACAACACCACATGATCGCCCATTAATCCTTCTTCTTCTTCTTCTTTTTTTTGTCTAATTATTCAATTCAAAATCAATCTAAAATCTAAAATTGAAAATGACAAAATTTGTAATGAGAAAAAGAACAATGAGTCTGTTTAATATGAAGATCGCGCGGTGAATCGGCAGATCCCTAAAAATGAAAGGAATCTGAGACTCACCGGAGAAAAAAGTAAAGAGAAAAAGAAAGAGTTTATAGAACGAGAACGAGAAAGAAGGGAAGGGAAGGGAAGAGAGAGAGTGTAATAGAAAATTGGATTCTGCGTATATATAGGGAAGGTTAACATTGGTGAGATGATGTTGTTTTGTTTGGTTTAGTTGTGTTGTGGCTTCGTGGAATTAGAATGAATGAATGAATGAATGTAGAAGAATTTGGGAACGTTGAAAAGGACAATATAGGTATTTACAGAGGTTTGTGTACCTTGTTGACGTTGTATTTTTTGTTGTTAGTTGCCGCGTAAATGACTCATTCCCCTTGCGGTCGGGTTTTTGGGACCCATTCTTTATTTTTTAACAAACATACTCTACCACACTCTCTTCTATTTATTAAAATTTATATGGGTCCCATAAAAGTTATATGGGTCCACATTTTTTTATGGACTCATGTGAATTTCAACCAATAAAAGAGAGTGTATTGAAGTGTGTTTGTTAAAGAGTGTGTTGCTAACATTATTTAATTTTCTTTGTACTCCTTCCGTTCCAAAATGTAAGACACATGGAGAAAAAAATTTGCACCAAATTATAAGTCACTTTACATTATCAATGAAATATTTAATGTTATTTTTCCTATTATACTCTTAACTATATATTACTCTCTATTCTTTCAATTATTCAATTTATCTTTCTTATACCATTAATGAAGGACAATTTTGTAAACTAACTCATAATTTCTCTTTTCCTTACAATATTAATTAAATTTTTTAATTTGTGTAATTTTACCAAAGTGACTATCCCACCCGGTAGACTGCCGAGCAACAAGTCCCACAACACAGGAGCGGGATTCTCTAAAAAGCCAAGGTCGCAGGTGGCCAAGAGGGCCCACTTGGAGACTTGGGATCTCAACAGGAAATACGAAGGTTGCTTAAAGCCGACCAATAGGCGAAAGAGAATCAACTAGTTTAGTTCTGATCTGAGTAGGCTTATAAATAATAGGGAATACTCTAATCCTGGAATCAGGGCTTGTGCCTTTTATGATGAAAAAATGGAAACACTATTTTGTCTATATATGGCAATGTTTTTTTTATGTTTGGTCTCAACCAAGAATGATCAATATAAACCAATTATTTGAACATTCATTTCAGCTTTTAGGCTATTTTTCAAATGTGCGGCTAAATCGTTCAGTGGTACGGAGTCAAATGCTGCAAAATACATTTCTAATCGAAATTGTTGGCAAAAAACTTGATATAATAGTTCCAATTATTCCTTTAATTAGATCGTTGTCTAAAGCGAAATTTTGTAATGTATTGGGGCATCCCATCAGTAAGCCGGTCTAGGCCGATTCATCCGATTTTGATATTATTGAGCGATTTTTGCGAATATGTAGAAATCTTTCTCATTATTACAGTGGATCCTAAAAAAAAATGTATCGAATAAAATATATACTTCAGCTTTCTTGTATTAAAACTTTAGCTTGTAAACACAAAAGTATTGTACGCGCTTTTTTGAAAAGATCAGGTTCAGAAGAATTATTGGAAGAATTCTTTACCGAGGAAGAAGAGATTCTTTCTCTGATTTTTCCAAGAGATTCTTTTACTTTGCATAGGTTCTATAGAATCGGATTTGGTATTTGGATATTCTTTTCAGCAACGATCTGGTCAACGATGAATATTTTGGAACGGATGAAGTATTTTCTTCTTGAGTTTAATTGTTGTGCACCGTTAGTGTAAAGATTCTTTACACATGCATCCAATGATGTTTTGCCACATCATTTAATGAACATGACACATCATGTATTTTTAATTATCATACATGATGTGTTGATATATTATTGAACGCATGTGTAAAATAATTTTACAAATTAAATTCTTTCTTCTTTTATCTTTTTGTTGTATTTCTTTGAGATTAAAAAAAATGCACAGACTGAGTAATATATCATTACACATACATACAAGAAAAAAGGTTTTCGGTAGCGACAAATATAACACCTCATGTCAATTTATCTAGAATATCAACAAGAGTGTACATAACTGAATCGGGAATCATTACGTTTTCATTTGGTATCGTCCGAATACATAAATAGGATTACAAAATCCAAGAGATTAATACTAAATTGAGCTAACAACTGAAAACATAAAAAAAACTAAATCTTATACAAAATATAAGATAACATGACATCAGCTCAACTAGCATAATCCATGTATCTTAACTCCATGCTTGCAGACCATGATATCTCGATCAACCTGTTTATCTGAAAACAAATAAGTGGAGGATGAGAACAGTCACTTCGTCTCAGTGGATTCCTACTACCCAGTTACTATTGGTGTCTACACCGGGGGCAACTGATGAACTAAAAGTTCCTTGATCCTGATTGTCAGTCTCTAACATAATTTCATAACATGATTTCATAAACAAATGCTAAACAGTGCCCCCGGGGGCACTGGTTAAGCATGTTAAAATAGAAATTCTGTCTCGAAATGCGTGCATTCAATGCCTCAAAAGTACAAAAAGTTGTCTTTTCAATATAAATTTTATTTTTTATTTCCTTTTTAGGTATGCTTAACAAGTGCCCCGGGGGCACTGTTTAGCATGACCCATAATATAAAAGTGTAACACAGATTAATTATCTTGTTCATTTTAACATAACTAAGACACTCTGAGGTGAGCCGGTCTCAGAGGCCTGACATATCCTTCGTCGATGATTATACGCATCGACACGGCATGAAGCTCACAATCGTAACATGATTGGATTCCTCGAATCCTATAACGTGGTACATAAGTAACCACCATGATTGACTGACTTTCTTAACTTAACTTAATTATCTTAATTGTTATCCTGCCCATAATTTCCCTCCCTGGGGTAACTAACTTGTGCTGATTTCCTGATTATCATAACTTAACATGTAATTAACATTTTAATTAATCATTACACTTATAATATTCACAGAAAAGTATCTAGGAAGGCATAGGATTGAAAAGTATAAAATAGTTCCAAATTCTAAATCTGCAAAGCTCTGAACTGGTATTCTCACTTAACAAGAGTCAGCTCGCTTAGCGAGAAACAGCCAAAATGTTCCAACATCCAAACGAGAGAACACTCTCTTAGCGAGCTTATCAGTTCACAACTCTGTTTTGCGATTTTCATCAGTTTTGCATAAAATTATTAATACAATCCTTTTCATTCCTAACCATGAGTATCACAGCGTGTAATAAATGATTAAAAATGGAGAGAAGCTTTGGGATTAAGCTCCTCTCATACACCACTTGACCCTAACTTATGATATCATGCAATAATTCATAATTGGGGACACTAACATAATATATCTAGTGTCATCATACATAATTTATTTGGGCAACTAAAGTGCTATGCTATCTAAAGGTTGAGCTTCTAAGGGAACCCACCTGAAAAGAAGTTTGAACAATAGCATCGACACTTCCAGAGCTCGCCAAAACGCATAATTTGCAACTGAAATGCTATAAACCCATAATCAGAATTTTCTGCATAATTCTGCATTAGAGCACCAACTTCAAAAATACCTACTGACCTCATTTCACGTCCAAAAATTATGCAACCAGTGCCACAACGACCGTATTTGAGTTAGCTATCCATAGAAACAAACAGCATCTTAAACGGTTTTACAGAGAGAGAACAGTCACCTTTTTAGTGCCTGTTGTTAGAATATTTTCTAATATTCTGTGGGCTGCAATCAATTGTGGGTTTTGGTTTTAATAAAAACGGGTTGATGTTGTTGTGATCCATTTGATGATGCTTAAGCCAGATAATTGTGATCAGTAATAATGGGCTTGAACACTAATTCTGATTTGTGTAGAAACAAAGTGTAGGCCCAACTCTAGAGTCCATGATGGGTGGTACTAGGGTTGTTATCTTATAAATAGATAGGCTAGGTCCCCTTTGCCGTCACGTTGTCAAGCTTGCATAAGTTGAACGCTCATTTGTTGTCTTCCCCATCAAAGACCTCAAAGACTGGAGCATGTGATTAGGCAGAGGAAGACCTTGTCTAGTATATTGATGTTTTCGATATTGGTGCGCTTCCGGTAACGATGGTTTGTGATTATGATTATCAAGTAAGTGTGTTCTAATTTCATATAATATATCGATCTCTAAACTGTTAATTATTACATGTGGTATCAGAGCCTAATATTATATGAGTTAGAACCCTAATTTTTTTGTTGAATTAGAATTTGTTAAAACCATAATTTGATTTTGGGTTTATGTTCGGCTACTGCCGTTCGATCTTTATATTGGTTTTTTTCAAATTTGATGTTCGGTGTTGAATTTTGTTGGAATTTGATCTATGCTTTATGCATCTCTCATTAGATATGTGCTTTATGAATCACCGTTTCTGGTCGAATATATAATTCTTTGGATCATACGACTCGGATCATAAGTGTTTTTATAATTTTTATTTTATTTTATTTTTTTTAATCGTGAAACCATAAAATTTTACTTTGGTTTAATATTGCTATATGAATCGTACGATCGGTGATTTATACATGGGGTTGCATATTGATTGAGTTTTGTAGAGTGAAACCAACGCAATTATTTTTATAGTTAGTAGAGTGAAACCAACGCATATTGATTGAGTTTTGCATATTGATTTATACATGGTTTTATATATGACTAGTTTTGTGTACTAGTTCTATGCTCAATTCAGTCATATATTTTCTTGTTGAAAATTCAAATTGATCAAAAGGCATTATTTTTTAAACAAAATTTCTTGAGGAATTCGGTTGTTTGATGCATCATAATTCACACATATTATACCGAAAGATCATATGTTTTTATGGAACCAATCAAGAGACATCACCAATTTGCTTTTTCGAAATTCCGAGAATAAGATCGGTTCAATGTAAGGGTGGGTGAATCCCTATTTTTCATTGATTTGCGATTTCTCTCAAATGGTTTGATATATATCATTCTGAAAATTGATTTGGTGTTCTCTTTGTCTATTCTGTTTTATCAGCTGTACAAGTGTTTGTTTTTGTTAGCGATCACTATTCGGTCTATGTGTTTCCGTCGTATATTTTGGTTCACGTTTATTTAATTTTGACTTGACGGGACATCAATTAGGCATAAGTATCGCCTGTCTTGAAAATTGGCTGATAACATAAGCATTTCTTAGTGGCCTTTATGCAATTAATCTGACATGTAAAAAGGAAATATATTGCTTTCTTTGATTAATATTCATATATCAATGACAACTGCAGTTTGGTTTTCATATTTAAGATTTTGATTGGTTTTCTTTTGTTCTATTGACCGATTGGTGCTTATGGAAAAAACTACTTGAAAGTTTGTTTTGAAAGATTAATTAAATTGCTCCTTTGTTTTATGTGCTATAATAATATAATCTATGTTCCGATACAAATTTTGCTTAATAATTTTGAGATACAAAGTGATAAACTGGAACGTGAAATAAGCACATCAATTGTTGTCTATTCAGTGTCAAGAAAATAACTATATACTGAATACAATAGATCCAACACAAATCATTCATATTGGCTTTCACAAATTTTGCAAAGCATGTTTGGCTTTCATGTGCCTATTGTTAAACCACTGTAGTTATTAAAATTGAGTGCACATGAAAGATTGGCTTGCAATTTTTACCGGCTTATATTTTCGGAGTTTCGAGCATCTATATGGATTTATTTATTCAGAAATTGTGATGTCAGTCAGTTGTCATTCATATTGCTTATTTAAACTAAATGTCCATCACAGTATCTATGAAATTGTTATATGCTTTCAGATTTTGTTTACATATAGCTTCATGTGTATAGTGTGATGCTAATAGCCTTTTGGTTTATACACATGTGCTGCATTTGTTAATTTCTTTTCTCGGCCGTTTAATTGGATTTAAGTTGAGTACTATAATATTTTTGCTCTCTAATTATGTTGTGGGTCTTCTTCCTCAATATTGGGACCAATTAAATGCTTCTATGTGGGATTGCTACTAATTCTATTTTGCAGCAACCATGTGAAGTATGTTAAGAGAAATTTGGTGAGAAATTTTTATTTAAAGTGTTATGGTATAAGTGCTCAAATTCTTCTGGTTTGCTCAAATTCAAATTATGGACTATTAATTTTGGATGTTGCTATAATTCATATTTTCTCCCACTTATTTGCTCAAGAGATCAGATTGTTTTTTCAGAAACTTAATTTTCTTAATTTCATGTGTTATATATGATAGAGTTTGAAGCTTCCGTTTTATTTCATATATGATTTAATTTTCTCAATTACGGGAGCATTCCGAGTGTAAATTTGTGCAATATTATGATTTGATTATCTTCTATGCTTGCCGCTTACATATGCCGGTTGATATATATGAGAATAAAAATATAAAATCAAATGATATGATTTTGAATCTGACCTTATTCATAACTTGTGATCAGTCTCTTATATGTTGTCAAGAGTTAACTGATAGAAGCTATATATGTATAAATTTGAGTGGCAGAATATTTATTAAAATCGTGTGTTCTATTTTGATTGGTTTTCTACGCTTGTTATTGAATTTGTGCACACAAGCTGGTTCCGATTTAGTCTTATACTACACTTTTGCCTTGTTCTTGGTGTACATGCTCAACCGTAAACTAGTACTGAAATTAAGTTTTTTGGCAAGGCAATTGAAAATTGAATTATCCTTGATTGTTTATTATTAGAGTCGTTTTATTTTGATTTAACAGTTTATTGTTGATTTGTGAACTGTTTGAGATGACACTGTAAAAGACTTCATGGTACTCTCGAATCATCGAAGTTCATCGACTCTATTTGCAAGGATGTAAGTCACACTCTTGAAGGTTAGTTGTGCAATTATTTTTCATGTTGTGACTTATTATACAATTGCATATAAGGAGAAATTTGTTTTCAATATCGTCTACTCCTTTTGAAATAATAAATGTGCAATTATATACTAAAATTTTGTTGTTTTTCCAGAATATTCTAAATTAGAAACTCTCTATATAATAATTAATTAATTTCATGTTATATACTCCAATTTTTTAAATTTTACTCTATTGAGTGGGAGTATTTCAAGTTTAATATTTTGAGAGTTCTATTCTGGAAAAATATAAATTTAGTGTGACATTGTTTGACATGTCCATTGTGTGATAGAGAAAATAGTTGAATATTTGTTTAAATATTTTAACACTTTTGGATTGGTAATTCAACTATAATTCTCTATCAAGTGGGAGAGTTTTACATGTCAACTATTTATAAATGTTTATAGAGACTTATATTGAGGAGTCCTATGTTATTTATAAAAGTTCGGGACTATTTGATTTATATCCTCAATAATATTCAAATAAAGTCTCATATTATTCCGCTGCATAAATTATTTATTTATTATATTGAGTTGACTGTTTCACAGTAATGATCTCTTATGAGTTGACTGTTTCATAGTAATGATCTCTCCCTTCAAATACTATTTTTCCGCATTGAATAATTCAAGACATGTTGAGAATGCAAATTAAAATATAATGAGTGATCAGTTTAGATGCATTTAAATAATGCATATTTTTACTGAGTCGTGTTCTGACGAAAGATAATGATTCCTATGCAAGAGATTTCATGCATTAATATAGGCCGTTAACACCAAAGTGGAACCGCTTATATTATTGATTTGATGAAACTTTTCTTTGTAGTTTGAGGAATATGTTTTTAATTATTGATTCCTATGCAAGAGATTTTATGCATTGATAGGCCGTTACCACCAAAGTGGGACCGCTTATATTGATTGATGAAATTTTCTTTGTAGTTTGAGGAATGGTTTTAATTATAACATGTAATTTTCTGCCCAAAGGTGATTATTATATGTTACGATTAAAAATTAATTTTAGATGAAGTTATTGGAGGATGTATTGATCGGAGGAATTTGTCTGCCTAAAGGTGACAAATTTCAAAGTTCAATGTATACTCATTGATTAACTTATCTGAGGTTTTGACTGAGGATTTGACCTTAGTTTGTACATTCTGCCCAAAGGTGACTGTACTATTATATTGGCCTCTTATGATAATACTACAAAATGGATTTCCCCGCTCATAATTATGTTTCCATTGAAATGTTGAACATCTTAAAAATTATAAGAAATGGAAGCAAGTATTGGAGTTTTCTTTAAAAATTGTGAAGGAACGTTTGGATAAGTGGGAGTTTTAATATACCACTTGATTAGTGGGAGATAACTCATATTCTTTTGATATGCTTGATTAGTGGGAGTTTGAATTTTATTAACTCCTTTTATAAATTTGAAATTATTTGAAATATAAAAATATTTGAGCTCAGTGTTGTTGGGATCACTATGCCGGTGATCAACACTATTTTGAAGCTGAGGCATTATATAAATAAATATTATAGCTCAGTGTTGTTGGGATCACTATGCCGGTGATCAACACTATTTTGGAGCTGAGGCATTATGTGAAAACATAAATAAATAAGCTCAGTGTTGTCGGGATCACTTAGCCGGTGATCAACACTATTTTGGAGCTGAGGCATTATGGTATCTTAAGAACCATGTAATTTCTCTGGCTTTGAGGCATTTGAGAGAAATTATGTCTAAAATATTGGAGCTCGATGTTGATTAGATCATTATACCGCGGTAGTCAACATCATTTGGGAGCTTGGACTTGTGGTATCTTATGGACCATTGAATTTCTCTAGCTTTAATGCATTTGAGAGAAATTGAGGACTGACGAAGAAAATGATAGTATGGTTGAGATCACAGACATATCATTTTCTCGCTACACTCTACACAGATGACTAGTCGACGGGGTTAGGTGGTATTTGTAACCATGGAAGGTGTTGTATCGATAATGATATAATTACCGCTATGATTCGATATCATTTAACTTTTGTTGGACGGAGTCTTAATTAGATGTTGCATCTTGGGATCATTGTGGCCACGTTAAAATATGTTGTCAACCCGAGAGTCGTTTTCAAAATGTTTTCTTCAAATTAAATATACACAATTGAGTTTGCCCAAGTGGGAGAATGTTAGAATATTTTCTAATATTCTGTGGGCTGCAATCAATTGTGGGTTTTGGTTTTAATAAAAACGGGTTGATGTTGTTGTGATCCATTTGATGATGCTTAAGCCCGATAATTGTGATCAGTAATAATGGGCTTGAACACTAATTCTGATTTGTGTAAAAAAAACAAAGTGTAGGCCCAACTCTAGAGTCCATGATGGGTGATACTAGGGTTGTTATCTTATAAATAGATAGGCTAGGTCCCATTTGCCGTCACGTTGTCAAGCTTGCATAAGTTGAACGCTCATTTGTTGTCTTCCCCATCAAAGACCTCAAAGACTGGAGCATGTGATTAGGCAGAGGAAGACCTTGTCTAGTATATCGATGTTTTCGATATTGGTGCGCTTCCGGTAACGATGGTTTGTGATTATGATTATCAAGTAAGTGTGTTCTAATTTCATATAATATATCGATCTCTAAATTATTAATTATTACACCTGTCTGTCCAGAATACGAGTTTAACCCAAATTCTTCCAATTCTTCTAGTTCCCTTAATTCTTAACTCATTCACCAAATCCATTAATTGTGAACAGAATACATGCATATCCAAATATGGAAACATGATTTGGGTTTAGGAATTAGAATTTCAACCATCAACATGAGAAGGAATGGAGAAATCAAGTTCTTACCTTAGAATCCTAACAACTCCAATTGATGGTTGTGAACATAGATTGGCATATGCAAGCTTTAACAATGGAGGAACATGAACTTGTGAAGGAGGAAGGGATTTTCGACCAATAGCAGGAATGAGAGGAAATCAAAGATTGATTTTGCTTCTAACGAGTTCAATCGATGTTGGGCACTATAATTTTCACACATGCAGTGCTTATTGAGAAAATAATTGATTTTTGGTTTTCATGGAGGAGGGAGTATTGTCGTTGCTGATGAAGAAGGGGGGAGGAGGAAGTGATTTCATTTCTTCTCTCTCTCGGCTCTTTTGTCTCTTATAGACAACATTTTCACATGAATTACCAAGTTGTCCTTTATGCCCACTTAATTAACCAAAGTGTACTTGTGTCCTTTAATTAACACTTTACAATTCACTTATTTTTATTTGGTCTTTAATAATTGTCTCTAGCAATTATTTCTAAGTAATATTTCTCTATTAATTAAAGTTGGGATGTTACAACAAATATTGGTGAGAAAAATACAAAATTGCTGCGAAATGTATTTTTCGCAGCAAAAAAATTATCGCTGCATGTCATTGGCATATGTGTCGTTGCGAAAGGTTTTGCAAGGACAATCAATGTCGATGTCATAACTAGTGTTCGCAACAACAAAGATTGTTGGCGTATGATGACTATTGTCGCTGCAAAATGTACTTTTGTCAACAACTAAAGTCGATGCAAAAATGTATTTTTGTCAACAACTAAAGTCGCTGCAATAAGTTATTTTTTGCCAACAATATCAATTGTTGTTATATCTTTTATAACTCAACAACAAAATTAGATATTTTTGTTATTTTTTATAAAAAATTTTGCATCATTCACTTAATTTTTAGAAAATCTTTTTTTTTATATTATTTATAAGTTATGTTTTTCGTTCAATTTTTTTTAATCAGCGAATTTTATTTATAAAAAATTAAAATACATAGAATCAAAATACAAATCATAAGTCTTTTAGACCGTAAGAAAATCAAATAATTACAAAAAAAAAAAAAAAATTAAGTGGTCATCAGATAATATCAAAACAGTAAAATAGAGACTAGGCCAACAACAAGAAGCTAGAAAATACAAAAGAATAATACTACTTGAATGTCTATCACTTAATCCTATAAGAACACTGCAAAAATTACTAAGACACCGATGACTGATCTCTTTCCTCACTCTTTTTTCCTTCATTATTCATCATCTTCTTTCATAGTATTGACACTTTTCTTCAATTGCATTAGTATTTTTTGTAACGCCCCAAAAATTAGGATTCATTTTATTTAATTATTTAGTTGTTGTGGTGTTGATTTTCTTGTTGTGGTGTTGATTGACGATGTTTATGTGGTATTGATTGACGATGTTATTTAATTATTTTGTGATGAATAATTAAATAATTGATAAATAAAAATAACGATGTTGCTAATTAGAAAATAAATATTAAAAGAAAATAAGTAGAAAATAAAATAAAGAGGTGTTGGGAGTAGGGGTGGCAAAACGGGCCAGGCCCGCCGGGCCGACCCGTTTGACCCACCATTTTTGGCGGGCCGGGCTGAGGTTTTCAGCTCGCTACCTTAAGGTAGCCCGCGGACTTTTTATATTTTTTTAATTTTACTGAAAATTGGGCTTGGAATGAGGAGCCAAAATCTCAATCCAGTAATATTTTTCTCTCATATAAAACTTCACGTTTCTTTTTCTGCCAAAATTAAGGTTGTTTGTTTCATTCATTCATTTCATCCGCCGTCGTGCTCCCTTTATGCTAGTATTTATCCTTTTATCTTATATTGTAATGAATTACTTATTAACTTAGTTGATGTTTCTGTTAGTTTAATTAAGGGTAATTGTAAGTGTTAGTTTAATTAAGGGTAATTGTAAGGAATTACTTATTAACTTAATTAATGTTTCTGTTAGTTTAATTATCCCTATTCTCTGCTGCAATCTTCTCTCAACTCTTAATTATCCCTATTTTCTGTTAGTTTAAAAATAGGAGGTAAGAATTTTAAGGAATTGTGAAGTTTTAATTCAACCTGCTTAACTTCACAATCTTCTCTCAATCCAATCTGCTAGTATTTTTTTTAACATCAACTAGGAGGTAAGAATTGTGAAGTTATAATTCAAACTATTAAAAAAAAAGTATTTGGCGGGCCGGCCAATAAATGGGCGGGCTTGAGTTGTTGAACCCGGACACCTAAGTTGCCCCGCCCTGCCCCGCTTTTGGACGGGCTTAAACGGGGCGGGCATGCCTACTTTGCCACCCCTAGTTGGGAGCATAGAGGGGTGTAGATAGGAAAATGGTAGAGAAAGGAATAAAGAAGAACAAACACAATTTTAATTCCCATTAAATCATTTTAAAAATAATAATGCTATTGTCCCTTAGAATTAATTGGTTTAAAGAGTGGTGAAGTTGAGAAGAGTTAGCATACTATACAAACAAAAGAAAACAAACATAAAAAATAGTGCTAATGGGTGAGAGGAAAGAGAAAGAGCTCATGAGAGAGTGAAGAGAAGCAAAGGAAGGAAAAACTTAACCTCAATTTATGGAGTTCACTGCAATCCAAGTAAGGGAGCTTTATACTCTTGAAAACTCTGAATTCAATAGGCATACTTTGTATTGATTATGTATGTGCTTAAGTTGTTGTTCTTATACTTCCTCCTACCACTATGTGATGTTGTTGTTGTTGTTTCAATACTTATTCTTAATTTTGATTTCATAATTTGTTATGATAATGTTTTTATGCTTTTGTTGTTGCTGCAATTCGTGTTACGATGTTGAGTAAAATAAAACCATGGATTTGTGTTGTTCTTGAGAAATTCAAATAATGGAGTTTTTAGGATTTTGATGATAATTCTAAAGAAACAGTTTCATAACGTGTTGAGCATCAAATTATATTATAAGGCAATTCTAGGATTTTTCTAGGTCGAGAGAATGTCAAAACCGAAGCTTTTGAACAACCATCAATGAAGTTTTTTTTTTGTAAAAATTCGTGTGAAGCTTTTGTTATGTAAAACATTCGAGTGTCTTTTCTAAAAATAAATACCGGTTATCTTCGTAGAATTGAATGACGATCGAAACGGTATAAAGAACATCAATATTCGTTGAGAAATGAGAGAGAATGAGTCGGGTCGAGGAACCGGATCGAGCGACCCGTTTTGCAGTGAAAATGGGTGAAGGAGATGAACAGTAGCGGGTTCGCTTCGCCCACTTGTGATTCAGGCGTGTGGGGGCGCGTGAGTGGTCTCGTGTGATCATTATTTTTAAATTGTTTTACCGAAACATAGTAAATAATTTTCTTGAAATTTTGGTACCTATTTGGTAATTTTTGGACACTCGTAGCTATTTTTAATTAATTATTTGTAGTAAAAAGGTGATTAAAAATATTACAATTTCGTGAAAATTAATTAAAATTTTATGTACAGTATGTTGAATATTTTGGAACCCTCTGGTGTACCTCACTCTCCCCTAGTTTTATATAATCTTAAGGATTTGAATTACACCGAGTTAAATTGGGTTAAGGGTTCTGTTAAAGACGAGTAATAAGTTGTTGTCCTGAGAGGAGTGAATGACTAATTGTGTTATTAAATTTTAGTTGGCGTTGTAATCGAAGTTGCTAATAATTGTTGTGTATCAATGTTGTTTTAAGCCATAGTTCGTTTATAGTAACCGTGTTGTTTGAATTGTTGTTTTGTTGAATAATGATGTTGAGCTACGTGGTTATAACAATGTTGAATTATCTATTTTAATGATGTTGTAGTTGTTCCGAAATTATGATGTTGTATTTGTTGTTGTTGTAGTTGCTTATGAACTTTGTTTATTGATGTTGTTATAATGATGATGAAGTTGTCTATCGAAGTTGTTAAATGATGTTGCCTATTGACGTTATTTATTATAACATGACATGCATTCATTCATGTGTCCAATGACGTTGCCTACTGAAGTTGTATAAATGATGTTGAAAATGACGTTGCTTAATTAAGTTGAAAATGACGCTTCATATGAAAAGGAATATTGATTTGGCATATTTTTTATTCTATCTTAATTTTTCGAAAAGATCTATTATTTATTTTTTTATTTCCTCATAATTTATAATTTATTTTACTGATTTCTAATCTACGCCCCCTTCTTTTGCTACCAGCAACTAGGCCCACTACTCTTATATTTCTTTTCTCTGCCAGTCCATACCCCCTCCCCCCTACTTGCTATCCAACCTTCTTACCTCATTTTAATTTTATTTTTTTCTATTTTTCTATTCTTATTTGATTTGCTAAATAAATTTTAAATTCTATCTAATTAATTTCTCCATAAAATAACTATCATAATCCCATGACTTATGTTAATATGCATAAGCCTTTTCTTATGTATGGTGCATAAGTCATTCACAGCCATCAGATGATTTTACACATGTAATAATCATAACCGAAGAACTTTCTATTTTTGCTTGCTCAATTTCGGCCACATTTTACATGCGATTCGATCACCGATTTCGAAAACTAATACCGGAAACATTCATAAAATCGAACGACGATCAAAACGGTATAAAGAACGTCGAGTTTCGTTGATTATTGAGGGAGAACGAACCGGGTCGACGAACCGGGTCGTCGTGACCCGTTTCTGCAGAAAATGGGTGAGGAAGATGATGAACAGTGACGCGCGTCCACGCCCACTCTCACTGTCGGCACGAGGGGGCGCATGCAGTGCGAAGGAGACTCCAAATTTTTTTATTATTTTTACATAAAAATAGTAAATAATTTTCTGAGAATTTTGGGACCAGTTTGGTATTTTTCTGAGATCTGGAACTATTTTTAGTTAATTAAATGAGGTAAATATGCTTTTATAAATATAAGATATTAATAAAATTTTCCCAAAATTTTATTTAGGGTATTTTGAATTATTTGGAACGGTTGGGGATACCTCACTCTCTTCGGTTTTATATCGTCTTAAAAATTTAAATTTATTTCACAATTTTTATTAAGGGTTAAATATGTTTTTGGAGAACAACTCTTTGAAACCATTCCACAGCAAAAATGGTTTCATACCGTTATACACTGAAACCATTAGTCTAGTTAAATGGTTTCAAGGCGTTATACACCGAAACCATTATTATAGTTAAATGATTTTATATGAGCATTAGTGTCAAGATGTTATACACTGAAACAATTAGTCTTGTTAATTGGTTTCAATATGTTATACACTGAAACCATATGTCTAGTTAAATGGTTTGATACTGTTATACACTGAAACCATTATTATAGTTAAATGGTTTTATATGAGCATTAGTGCCAAGATGTTATACATTGAAACCATTAGTCCTTTTAATTGGTTTCAAGATGTTATACACTGAAACCATTTGTCTAGTTAAATGGTTTCATACTGTTATACACTGAAACCATTATTCTAGTTAAATGGTTTCATAGCGTTATACACTGAAACCATTAGTCTTGTTATTTGGTTTCAAGATGTTATACACTGAAACCATTAGTCTAGTTAAATGGTTTCATAGCGTTATACACTAAAACCATTATTTTAGTTAAATGGTTTCATATGGGCATTAGTGCCAAGATGTTATACACTGAAAACATTGTTATTAAGTAAAACATCACATAACCATTTTACAAAACCATGCTACATAAAGCAAAAAGTCATATAAAGCAATTAGGGTTAGTTTAGTTGAAAAAAATTTGGATAGTATGCATGAGATATTGGATTCGATCATTTTTTTATTGTAAAGTAAAATCGATATATATATATATATATATATATATATATATATATATATATATATATGTAATTAATGTATGAAATTTTATTTATATTGTGATTATGATTGATAAAACTTAAAATTAAATTGTATGTTTGACAAGTATGCTTTATATATACATGAACCATTCGTTATTATGTTGGGCTTCGAAGGGGTGTATGACGAAAATTAATTAAAAATGGATTTTTATAATATATACTTAAAAGGAACAAAAATTATTATTTAATTGGAAACGGGGGGCGCGCTAGAAATTTGGGGGAGGGGTGCGCTAGAAGTTTGGAGGAGGGAAAAAAATTGGGGTCGCGCTAGAAATCTAGGGGAGGAAAAAAAAATTGCGGGGCTCACAAGAAATCTAGGAGGAAAAGGAAAAAAAAAACTGGGGAGTGCGCTAAGCAAAAGGGGGGCGCGCAAGTAATGGATTGCCTAATTTTGGGCTTGGGCTGACCTTTGGTTGACTTTTGGTGTAGGAAGCAAATATGGTGGGTGTAGGAAGCAAATTTATGCATGGTGCATAAGTTTAGGCTTATGCACCATAACCACACCCCAATAGTTAATATGCATAAGTCTTTTCTTATGTAAGGTGCATAAGTCATTCACAGCCATCAGATGATTTTACACATGTAATAATCATAACCAAAGAACTTTATATTTTTGCTTGCTCAATTCGGCCACATTTTACATGCGATTCGATCACCGATTTCGAAAATTAATACCGGAAACATTCATAAAATCGAACGACGATCATAACGGTATAAAGAACGTCGAGTTTCGTTGATTATTGAGGGAGAACGAACCGGGTCGACAAACCGGGTCGTTGTGACCCGTTTCTGCAAAAAATGGGTGAGGAAGATGATGAACAGTGACGCGCGTCCACGCCCACTCTCACTGGCGGCGCGTGGGGCCGCGTGCAGTGCTAAGGAGACTCCAAATTTTTTTATTATTTTCACATAAAAATAGTAAATAATTTTCTGACAATTTTGGGACCAGTTTGGTATTTTTCTGAGATCTGGAACTATTTTTAGTTAATTAAATGAGGTAAATATGCTTTTATAAATATAAGATATTAATAAAATTTTCCCAAATTTTTTTTTAGGGTATTTTGAATTATTTGGAACGGTTGGGGATACCTCACTCTCTTCGGTTTTATATCGTCTTAAAAATTTAAATTTATTTCACAATTTTTATTAAGGGTTAAATATGTTTTTGGAGAACAACTCTTTGAAACCATTCCACAGCAAAAATGGTTTCATACCGTTATACACTGAAACCATTAGTCTAGTTAAATGGTTTCATGGCGTTATACACCGAAACCATTATTATAGTTAAATGATTTTATATGAGCATTAGTGTCAAGATGTTATACACTGATACAATTAGTCTTGTTAATTGGTTTCAAGATGTTATACACTGAAACCATTTGTCTAGTTAAATGGTTTGATACTGTTATACACTGAAACCATTATTATAGTTAAATGGTTTTATATGAGCATTAGTGCCAAGATGTTATACAATGAAACCATTAGTCCTTTTAATTGGTTTCAAGATGTTATACACTGAAACCATTAGTCTAGTTAAATGGTTTCATAGCGTTATACACTAAAACCATTATTTTAGTTAAATGGTTTCATATGGGCATTAGTGCCAAGATGTTATACACTGAAAACATTGTTATTAAGTAAAACATCACATAACCATTTTACAAAACCATGCTACATAAAGCAAAAAGTCATATAAAGCAATTAGGGTTAGTTTAGTTGAAAAAAATTTGGATAGTATGCATGAGATATTGGATTCGATCATTTTTTTATTGTAAAGTAAAATCGATATATATATATATATATATATATATATATATATATATATATATATATATATATATATATATATATATATATATATATATATATATATATATATATATATATATATATATATATATATGTAATTAATGTATGAAATTTTATTTATATTGTGATTATGATTGATAAAACTTAAAATTAAATTGTATGTTTGACAAGTATGCTTTATATATACATGAACCATTCGTTATTATGTTGGGCTTCGAAGGGGTGTATGACGAAAATTAATTAAAAATGGATTTTTATAATATATACTTAAAAGGAACAAAAATTATTATTTAATTGGAAACGGGGGGCGCGCTAGAAATTTGGGGGAGGGGTGCGCTAGAAGTTTGGAGGAGGGAAAAAAATTGGGGTCGCGCTAGAAATCTAGGGGAGGAAAAAAAATTGGGGGGTTCACAAGAAATCTAGGAGGAAAAGGAAAAAAAAACTGGGGAGTGCGCTAAGCAAAAGGGGGGCGGGCAAGTAATGGATTGCCTAATTTTGGGCTTGGGCTGACCTTTGGTTGACTTTTGGTGTAGGAAGCAAATATGGTGGGTGTAGGAAGCAAATTTATGCATGGTGCATAAGTTTAGGCTTATGCACCATAACCACACCCCAATCAATAGTTAATATGCATAAGTCTTTTCTTATGTATGGTGCATAAGTCTTTCACAGCCATCAGATGATTTTACGCATGTAATAATCATAACCAAAGAACTTTATATTTTTGCTTGCTCAATTCGGCCACATTTTACATGCGATTCGATCACCGATTTCGAAAATTAATACCGGAAACATTCATAAAATCGAACGACGATCAAAACGGTATAAAGAACGTCGAGTTTCGTTGATTATTGAGGGAGAACGAACCGGGTCGACAAACCGGGTCGTTGTGACCCGTTTCTGCTGAAAATGGGTGAGGAAGATGATGAACAGTGACGCGCGTCCACGCCCACTCTCACTGGCGGTGCGTGGGGGCGCGTGCGGTGCCAAGGAGACTCCAAATTTTTTTATTGTTTTCACATAAAAATAGTAAATAATTTTCTGATAATTTTGGGACCAGTTTGGTATTTTTCTGAGACCTGGACCTATTTTTAGTTAATTAAATGAGGTAAATATACTTTTATAAATATAAGATATTAATAAAATTTTCCCAAAATTTTATTTAGGGTATTTTAAATTATTTGGAACGGTTGGGGGTACCTCACTCTCTTCGGTTTTATATCGTCTTAAAAATTTAAATTTATTTCACAATTTTTATTAAGGGTTAAATATGTTTTTGGAGAACAACTCTTTGAAACCATTCCACAGCAAACATGGTTTCATACCGTTATACACTGAAACCATTAGTCTAGTTAAATGGTTTCATGGCGTTATACACCGAAACCATTATTATAGTTAAATGGTTTTATATGAGCATTAGTGTCAGGATGTTATACACTGAAACCATTAGTCTTGTTAATTGGTTTCAAGATGTTATACACTGAAACCATTTGTCTAGTTAAATGATTTGATACTGTTATACACTGAAACCATTATTATAGTTAAATGGTTTTATATGAGCATTAGTGCCAATATGTTATACACTGAAACCATTAGTCCTTTTAATTGGTTTCAAGATGTTATACACTAAAACCATTTGTCTAGTTAAATGGTTTCATACTGTTATACACTGAAACCATTATTCTAGTTAAATGGTTTCATAACGTTATACACTGAAACCATTATTTTAGTTAAATTGTTTCATATGAGCATTAGTGCCAAGATGTTATACATTGAAACCATTGTTATTAAGTAAAACATCACATAACCATTTTACAAAACCATGCTACATAAAGCAAAAAATCATATAAAGCAATTAAGGTTAGTTTAGTTGAAAATTTTTTGGATAGTATGCATGAGATATTGGATTCGATCATTTTTTTATTGTAAAGAAAAATCGATATATATATATATATATATATATATATATATATATATATATATATATATATATATATATATATATATATATATATATATATATATATATATATATATATATATATATGATCTAACCTGATGATCAGAAAGGTTGAGGCCGGTCCGTTGAGCAAGCTTTCACACCGAAGGGGGGGTTTGTACCTGCAGGTGCTCCGATGCCTAAGTCAGCAAGAGAACAAGAGATACAAAAGAAGAGAGAGAAAGTATAGTGAGTAATGAATCAGAATACCTGGCTCTCCTGTCTAGGAGAGCTTATATAGTGCCCCCAGCGCTGGGCCAAAGGTTGGTCTATTGGGCCGGGATAACCGGCCCAATAGACTCAACTGCCAAGATAGTCCCTGTATCGTAGGGGGAGACCGTTATTTTGCCTCTATCTTGGTTGGAGCCGTTCCGCTATTCGCGGGTAAGGGATAGGCTCAATGACAGATGCGGTTGGACAAAGGAGCACGTGCTAAACGTGCTGCTTAGTTGTTAAGTTGCGGTGGAATGGATCAACATGCATGGATAGACGAGCACGTGTTTAACGTGCTGCTTACCCATTAAGTCGAGCAGGGCACGTCATTGGCTGACGTGTCGGGGAAGTCTCCCCTTATTGGGTTGTGCCCCAAATGTCGGGCAGAAGCGATTGGGCCAGCTCTTGGCCCAGTCCAGAACAATATATATATATATATATATATATATATATATATATATATATATATATATATATATATATATATATATATATATATATGTAATTAATGTATGAAATTTTATTTATATTGTGATTATGATTGATAAAACTTAAAATTAAATTGTATGTTTGACAAGTATGCTTTATATATACATGAACCATTCGTTATTATGTTGGGCTTCGAGGGGGTGTATGACGAAAATTAATTAAAAATGGATTTTTATAATATATACTTCAAAGGAACAAAAGTTATTATTTAATTGGAAACGGGGGGCGCTCTAGAAATTTGGGGGGGAGTGCGCTAGAAGTTTGGAGGAGGGAAAAAAATTGGGGGCGCGCTAGAAATCTAGGGGAGGAAAAAAAATTGGGGGGCTCACAAGAAATCTAGGAGAAAAAGGAAAAAAAATTGGGGGGTGCGCTAAGCAAAAGGGGGGGGGGCGCAAGTAATGGGGTAGTATATGGGGGGCGCGCGAGTAATGGATTGCCTAATTTTGGGCTTGGGCTGACCTTTGGTTGACTTTTGGTGTAGGAAGCAAATATGGTGGGTGTAGGAAGCAAGTTTATGCATGGTGCATAAGTTTGGGCTTATGCACCATAACCACACCCATAATCACATAATAAATTGAATGATACCTAAACACATCAACTACTAGATTATGACTAAATCACTATCATGGGTGTACATCTTCTCTCTAGCCGGTCTTAATATTTGGATAGACAAGTTTCTCATTCTCTCTAAATTTTTTCATCTTCTTTCATAGAAAAGGGGGGTAATTTGGGGTCTTTTTGACCCGAAATCACCCCCTTTGCATGTTTTTTTTTTTTTTTTTTTTTATTTGTTTTAATCTGAATAAGTGGTTTTCACATAAATTCGGATTTCCTTTTGTGATTTTGCCGTCCCGTATTGGTGTGGTGCTTCCTTTGCCGTCTTGTTGCGGTATTCGTTTAATTTAATTGGCATATCAACTTCGGTCAACAACTGATTCACACAGTGATTGAGTTCTTCAACGATGCAGATCTGGGGGCATAGGTACTCAAGTTACTTTGATTTTATCACTTTATTCGTATGCATGAGTATGCCGTTTGATGCTATTAACTTGGATGTTGTGAATTTGTTCACATATGCATCCTTTTTATTTTTAACTTTATTGAATTTGTACTTGAATCTTATGTACTCTATTAATTTGAATAAATGAATATCTTTTCTTTTTGTCAATTTTTTTTTTAAAATAATAATTTCTAAAAGATGGGGTGTTACATCATTTCCACTGGCCAAAAGGCTCATTTCCTTTCACTCTCTATTGTCTTTCTATCTTATACCCTTTTCCTGCAATTACTTACTATACACCCTCTTCACCACATTTTATCCTAATTCTTTATTTCCTCCGTAAGGCCATTTTCTCTCATCTCTTTTCTTATTTTTAATTTCTAAAATTAACTAAAAATCCATCTAGCTATTCCCCCCTGTTACCTCGCTACTCCTACCCCACAAATCAAATAACACATAAACATACTAAAAATCAAATATATTAAAGTAACTACTATTTCCTTCCCGTGAGTTTAACTTAGGTGACAAAGACATTAAATTATATATACAGGGGACCGGGGTTCGAACCCCAATCATGCCACTTATCCAACTTAAGTAGTGTGAAATTTCTAGCTACTATGCTGCTTAACCAAAAAAAAAAAAGTAACTACTATTTCTAAATTTGGCGGTGATACACATGCAACCATCAAAATTTAAGGATCATGTAGAAAGAATGAGACTTGACTCCTATATCTGATTTTCGTTGTAAGAACAGTCTTAGTTTTATGAAACTATATATACTAGTATTTCTGCCCGTGTGATGCACGGGGCAAAAATTGTATTTTTATTGCAAATTTATGAAAAAAAAATTAACAAATTATGAATTTGAATATAATGTTTTTTTAAAATAGTTTAGTTATACTTTTATGTGACATTGATATATAGATAAATTATATATCAAAATAACATATGAATTACTTTAGAATAAATCAATCCAAAACTCGATCCAACAGTTTTCACAAAAGAAAATCCAAACAATCCAAAATATTCAATTTTTTGCAGACATCAGTTTTTTTGAATCGTTTATTTTTTTTTTCTGAACAAATTTGCTGTTTTTATTTGAATCGGTTTGAATTTAAACACCCCTAACAATGTTCAGGTGAGATTTTGCATTTCCATAGCAAAAACAACAAAGCAAATAAAAGAAACAATATCTTCCGATAAAAATACACAACAAACATTGTGAAAAATTAAAATATTGAAAAAAATTGTAATATTTATTAAGCTAAAATCTTTACATGAATTTTTAGGTTTCAAGTTGGTCTCTTATGTTTATTTTAGGTTTCAAGTTGGTCACTTATGTTTATTTTATTTTTTTAATTAAAACCAAATGACATGGAACATGACCGAGACCAAACTTGAGAGACCAATTTGAAACTTTTAACTTGAAACTTAAAGAAAAGATGATGGACCAACATGAAACTTTTAAAATCTAAAATAAAGATAAGGGACCAAAAGTATAATTAAGCCGAATCTTTACATGAATTTTTAAGTTACTGAAAATCACTATTTTAATTTGTGAAAAATGAATTTAAAATAAATTTTACTATTTTTAATTAAAATATTTTTAAAAATATAAAGAAAAATAATTTTTTTAAAGATAAAATAAACATGTCTTGAATGATGTGAAAAAATTAAATTGTATTTTTTTTAACAGAAAATCAAATTGACCTATGAAGTTATAATTATATATATATATATATATATATATAGGGGTTTTCTAACTTAGACCCTAGTTAGGTCTAAGTTAGCAAGGTGCACCTTTTCAATTGGACCAAAATACCCATTCTTTTAATTTTTGAAAGAATAGAGCAACAGGGGCATTTCTGTAAGTTTACATAAAAAAAAAAACATAACAATACGCGCCCCACCTTCTTAAACAATTAATAGACGTGGATCCAGTGTCGCACGCGTACGGAAGGACCATGGTTACAGACCGTTGATTTCCATCAGACAGCCAAGATGTGATCTCATTAAGACTGTCTGATCAATCAGACAGCCCAGATCATCCTGATCTATCAGATCATCCTGTCTGCGCCACACTAGATTATAAGCTGGAGAGAGAAAATTTTGCTTTTGAAAAAGGCAGCCACGTGTCAGCATATGAATGGGTCTGCGTGATTTTTTTCATTTTATACTTTAAACTCGATTATTTCGTCGTAAATTAATTTTTTATTTTTTATACCAAAATTCATAATTTTTTTTTTCTCTACAAATAGAGACTTGGTTCGTTTGATTTGGACACCGAAAAAAAACGCAATTTTTCACTACTTTAAACTCGATTATTTCGTCGTAAATTAATTTTTTATTTTTTATTTTTTATACCAAAATTCATAATTTTTTTTTCCTACAAATAGAGACTTGGTTCGTTTGATTTGGACACCGAAATCCTTCTGAAACCATTTATATGGTAGAATGGTTTCAGAGAGTTGTAATCTGAAACCATTTTGCTGGTAGAATGGTTTCAGTAAGTTGATTATTAGTTATTTGCTTCTGAAACCATTTAGCTTGTAGAATGGTTGCACATAGTTGTATTCTGAAACCATTTTACTGGTAGAATGGTTTCAGTGAGTAATTTATTAATTGTGTTTGCTTCTGAAACCATTTATCTGGTAGAATGGTTTCAGAGAGTTGTAATCTGAAACCATTTTGCTGGTAGAATGGTTTCAGTAAGTTGATTATTAGTTATTTGCTTCTGAAACCATTTAGCTTGTAGAATGGTTGCACATAGTTGTATTCTGAAACCATTTTACTGGTAGAATGGTTTCAGTGAGTAATTTATTAATTGTGTTTGCTTCTGAAACCATTTATCTGGTAGAATGGTTTCAGAGAGTTGTAATCTGAAACCATTTTGCTGGTAAAATGGTTTCAGTAAGTTGATTATTAGTTATTTGCTTCTGAAACCATTTAGCTTGTAGAATGGTTTCAGAGATTTGTACTCCGAAACCATTTTTCTGGTAGAATGGTTTCAGTGAGTTGATGTAAGGTAGTGAAAAATGAGATTAAGGTAGTGAAAAATTGGGTTTTTTTTTCTGTGTCCAAATCAAACGAACCAAGTCTCTATTTGTAGAGAAAAAAAAATTATGAATTTTGGTATAAAAAATAAAAAATTAATTTACGACGAAATAATCGAGTTTAAAGTAGTGAAAAATTGCGTTTTTTTTTTCGGTGTCCAAATCAAACGAACCAAGTCTCTATTTGTAGAGAAAAAAAAATTATGAATTTTGGTATAAAAAATAAAAAATAAAAAATTAATTTACGACGAAATAATCGAGTTTAAAGTATAAAATGGAAAAAAATCACGCAGACCCATTCATATGCTGACACGTGGCTGCCTTTTTCAAAAGGCTTTCTCTCTCCTCCCATCCTTCACACCACGCGCTCTTGTCGGCGCGTGTGATGCACGCGCGCTGATTTTGTCCACTAATAGCGTGACACGTGTCCTGGGGGGGGGGAAAAAGAAGTGGGGGGCGCGTGTAAAATTGCAGAAAATTACAGAAATGCCCCTGTTGCTCTATTCTTTCAAAAATTAAAAAAATGGGTATTTTTGTCCAACTCAAAAGGTGCACCTTGCTAACTTAGACCCAACTGGGTCTAAGTTAGCAGCCCCCATATATATATATATATAAAGTGCTTATTCTTGTTGTCAATGGTTACAATTAATTAGTAGAAAACGATTAGGCAAGTGAAGGCTTGATAGGTTGGTTAAGGGTGGCTAACTCATTTTGGGACTCATTAAACATTGGAGAAAAGAATAAATTGGCATAAATAGGCAACTGAAAGGTTTGATGATCTGGACGGATGATAAGCTAGGCGGGAGGATGGAAGGATTAGGCGGCAAGTTGTATCTTGCCTTAATATATTAAGGATGATTTGTTCTCATATTTTAACTTCCAAAGTGTACATACGCATTTGATTTTGAGAAATATCGTTTAAGTTTGGAACCAGAATAAACTATATGATTTGGTTAGAGACATTTTACATTGCGATACACAAAAGATAATACTCAATATTATAGAGTACATGTCGCTATGATCCATGTATTTTGTTTCTTATTTTTGTGAGTAAAAGAATATGTCAACCAAGTGGAGAATGTTGTATTTTTTCATTTAGATTTATTTACTAATTTAAATAAGTGGTAATTACTTACTAAATGTACATTGTAGTAATTTCTCATTAAGCATGTGACATTTTATCCTTTCCCTCAATTATAGAAACTACCCCATTAACAGATAGTATGCCGTTAATATGTTGCACGTTAAATTATTTCTGTGATGGACAAAAATTATAAAAGGAAGTGTAGTGGTTTGTTTTGGTTCCCTAAGCCTAACAATCTTCTTCAGAAAACTTATATGTGAGACAATGGAATATTTAGAAGAGTAACATCCTCAAGCAAGAGCACTCAAGCAAGAATAATTTTCAAACAAGAGCAATGACTGAAGGTATTTTGGCTATTAAATTCCAGTTTCGTTGCCGCTGTTTTAAGATAGAATTTAACGTATTGTTTTATCGTATGATGTCTTATATATATGAAGGTCATGGAAGTAGAGGAGGAAATAGTTGAGGGAGTATGTGAGATGATGTAGGAAGTTGTGGGATAATGATGGAGTAAATGTAGGGAGTAGTGGACGGAAGAGCAGTTTAGCTTCGGCTTAAGCTCACTATGTGTCTCATGTGCTCCTATCTTTTCGGGCTTATTTCGCCCTCGACATGACTGAATCTCATCCCTATCTGATAAGATAGACAGACTTAATCCTCAGTGGCGGATCCAGGAACCTGGGTCAGGGGTTCAAACTTTTTTATTTCATTAACAATAATAATAATAATAATAATAATAATAATAATAATAATAATAATTGTTATTATTATATTTAAATAAAAATATTTAAGATATCAATTTCATATGCAGCATTTTTTTTCTTCTTATTTTATTGTTTATTTAAACCGTTAAATTTTTATTCTTTGTTATTTTTTTACCGATCAAATAATTCAAGTGTTTTAAAGTAATAATAAAATTTTGAAAAGCCACCAAGATATTGAACTTAAAGCCAACAATAAAAACAAATAATTTAATTTATATATACGGTCGATGTAAAGTTATATTACACATGAATCTAATAATATATTAGATGTATATGACAAATATAGTATTAGATGTATGTGTAATACATAACTTTACATTGAAAATGCACAACAATTAAACTCTAATGGTGTGTTTGGTAGGAGAGAAAAAGGGAAGAGAGAAATAAAAACACGGAAACCAATGCATGTACTTGGAGTCCTGCTTTGCTTTAACCTAGAACATTGACCGGCCTCATTAATTCTTTGTTGCACCGATTCGTATCAGACCCTGATGTTACTACAGTGGTCATATGCATCTGACCCTACCGGTTACTGATCTAGGGTTGTGGTATATGCAATGTCATTAAAATTTGCAATATAGTTTGAGTGCACATGCCTTCCATAAAGCAGCACCCAATGAATACCTTAAGGACTGCTCTTTACTTTACTGTCCTTAACCAGCCAATTAGTTCATATTCTTAATCAGGACATTTTCGTAAGGCAATAAATAAATAGGATGAGAATCCCAATTTAACAATCTATCCTTAAATGCAAATTATCCCGTTCCGTTGCAATTTCGTTGGAACGGTTATACTATTGAGTTTATTTCAGACTGCAATGTGGTTGCGATGCTATCTGCGTCTGCAATATTGTGGCCCTATCCAGTAATGTGCTGCAATTTCAAACCACGCGCTTAAATACTCCCTCAACAATAAAATATAAACAAAATTTCGACTTTTTAGATTCATTACATAAATAATATCAGTATATGTGGTATAAAGGATATTATAAACTAAATATAAATCATATACATTAATTATGTAATAAATTTAAAAATGTGATGCATATTCTACCTCTTCATAATTTATGGTATTTACTCATCGATCAATGAGAACAAACCACGAAAAGATTTGTAATCAACTTTTATTTTACACATGCATATGAGTTTTTCTGATTGAATGATAGGTAATACTCCAAATTGTGAAAGAGTATTTTATAAAATACCATTTAAAAAATGGTTTTTATTTTTATTTTTAGATTTTATCACGGAGAGTAATATATACATATACTAATGGAGGCATATACATAACTTGAAGAAGACAAATATACTACTATTAGAAGGTTTATTTATTTTAACAACCTCCTAACAGAAGTTTAAACTCTTAACGTTTCCATTTTATCCATAAAAGCTTAGTTTCCACTAATAATGAAGTTTTCCTATTTTTTGTTTGTTTTTGTTTTCACCACCAGTATTCGGTTTATTGGACTGCCTAATTTGATTCGAAGTCCGTTTTGGTATTAAGTGGTTTCATTTCCTTTTCGATCGCAATTGCGGAGATCAAAACGTGGTCCTCCTTACAAAGTTCAGCGACAATCATCACTTGAGCAACTAACGATTGATAATAATAATAATGAAGTTTTCGAATCCATTTTCCGAATTTAAACTTTTCTTTTTTCCATCATTTTTTAAAAAATTTCACATATTTCAATATTAATCAATTGGTCAAGATTCAACGCAAGTGACCCAAATATCATAAACAATCCATATATGCACTATATTAAAGGTTAAAAAAATTAAGAAGAAAATGAAGAACATAAACTTAAGTGGACAACCATAAATAAATAGAAATTGTGATTAATTCTGCCATTCAGATTTATCGAAAAATAGGGTTAACATATTATGATTCTTAACTTTAATCACAATTGAAGCACATGCTCTAGTGTTTGAAAGATTTTATTATAAGCAAATGTTCCGCAAAAAGAGAGAGGAAAAATGAGAGAAAAAAAAAATTAAGTTTAATGTTAGTTTTTTTTTTTAAGAGAGAGTTACCTTATGTTAGCAAACTTATAATCAATGTTTTAAAAACCGGACCAGACCGACCGGTTCGACCAGGAACCGGACACAGCAGCGATCTGGATGAGTGCTAAGAACCGGTAGTCTGTAGAACCGAAAAAAACCGTTAGGAATCGCTCAAACCGTCGAACTGGGGGGCTGTTTTAAAAAACCGGCTGGTTCGGAATCTAGCTTTAAAAAAAATAATTTAAATTTCCCCTATTTTTCGTTTCGTTTCTTTTCACGCTCTTTTTTTGTCAAGATTTTTTTTTCCTTTTATCCATTGATTAAGATTTGCCTTTGTCTTTTACGGTAATTAATTAACAGAGTTGTAAAAAGATCCGGACATAGAAATACATAGACCAGAAGGATTCAATTTTCTTTTCCTTTGCTTTTATACAAATAAAAGTAATTGATTTGTTTAAAAAAGTAAACGAAAAGAGAGAGATTTGCTTGAAAAAGAGAAAGAAAAGAGAGAAAAAGAACAAGATTGAGCTTGAAGAAGAGATATAAGAAAGGATGTGCCAATAAAAAATAAGGAAGAAAAAGAAAGAAAGAAAAAATCCCAAGTGATTGAGAAGAGAAAGATGAACAGTGACGGCTGATTACATTTACATATTGTTTGTATTGTGTACTAAGACTATAGATTAGATATTTATATTTAGGTTTTAGTAAATGGGCTTGGGTCTATGTTCTTTTTTCACTAATAAATTGGGCTTATTATTGAGCTAAGTATTATTCTTTTTATTTTATTAAATATTTATTTATTTGTTACTTTCTTAAGTTGTGTTTTGTTAGTTTGTTATAGAGAAAAAAAATTCTATTATATTTTGTTATTATAGTAAAATTATATGAATGGTTCAATATAAACGGTTCAATAACGGTTGAACCAGTCCGACCGGTTGAACCTTGAACCGATGGTTACAACGGTTCGACTTCCGATCAGATTCTTAAAACATTGCTTATAATATAAAGAGATATTAAAATGTTTATGCACTAACACTATTTATTGAGGTGTATGACTCTTTTTTCTCTCGTATATAAGTAAAATTGACTTTTTAAATTTATTAAAATAGTGGTATATCTAATTTATATTATAAATTAAATAGATAAAATGAATTTAAAAAATCAAATTTGCTTTTATCGGACATCGAAGGGAGTAGATTTATATATATATGAAAACAGGCTATAAAAAGGTACTTTATTTCATCCTGCATGTATTTATTATCGTGAAAGAAGAAAAAAAAGTGAACATGACACATGTGAGAACTTCTGTGTATTGTGCTTGCTTACCTCTTAAAACAGATAGAACCGAACACTATTGATAATTGAGATGGAAATTCCCGTGCATTAATAAACTCCACTATTATACACATTGATTTATTTCCACAATTTTTTCTAGAGATTAAAGGGTATAAGTAAATAGAGTAAAACAATGTTACACAAACAAATAATAATGTTTTATTTTTCTACCACATTATCCCACTCATATATGGTTATTGGATGCCTGTGTAAACTTTCATTACAGTGACTGCTTACCATCTTTAAACTCTTTTTTTAAAGTAAAAATGGTGTCAAAGAGATCAGATTAGTTAAAAAAAGAAAAATTCAATCATTTATTTAAGAGATTAAAAATATTTATTATTTAGACAAATTGATTTTTTTTTTTTAATCTTAGCAAGTTTTATCCTGCTAAGTAGAGTCAACCGGACTCTCTCGTACCACTATACCACTATTATAAGTAAAAAATTTCTTTTTTAAATTTATTCAATAAATAATATATATTTTTTATAATATAAATTAGATACATCAATTTTTTCTAATAAACCGATCAGTATTTTTGCATATAATAATGAAAGGAGAGTATAAATCAAACTAATAATGTTCATTTGTTTATTTTTTTGACTAAAGTTATTTATATGAGTATATATTGTGTATATTTATTTAATTTATTGATTCCTAGATTTTTTTTTTATTATGTTCTCTTATAAACTTAAGTTATTTATTTGTAAAATAGTTTGTAACAAAATTCTCACCCCTTAAAGGTAGACAAATAGGAAAGCTTCTAATTAATGTACATTGATAAATTAAAGTGTGGTATATTTAATTTCTAATTCAATAAATTAATGATATTTTTTATGAATCAAAAAGTTATTTGTTAATTATTATATATTGGAAAAAATCAATTCGTAAAAAAAAAGACAATTTAATTGTTTATGAGCATTATACTATTTTATTAAAAAAAATTATTAAAGATAATCAATTTTAACTATTATGATTAAAAAAATATATCTTACCGACCTATTTGGTAAATAATATTTAATTATTAATTTAAAAATTTAATGTAGCAAAAAATTTGAAATTTTCAATGTAGAGTAAATTACAATCCCCTCCTTTGAAAGAAACTTGAATTACACATCCCTTTTGTTTTTTTTTTAGTCAAGTAGTCTAGTGGCTAAAGTCTCACACGTTTAAATGTGGATAATTGTGGAATTCAGGGTTCGAACCCCGACCACTCCAATAATGTCTCTAGTAGCTACCATTTGAGCTACACATCCCTTCTTTCTTATGTTAAAAGATATACAGTTTAGTCCATATTAACATAATTAAATATTTTTATTTATTTATCGTAAGAAGATTTTTATGATAACAATTAACTTTAAACTATTATTTTACGTCAAAAAATTTAAGTCATCATTAAAGAAATTAATTTTGCTTTCTTTGAAAGTTTAATTATTAATCTAATTATTTTAGAATACAAAATTTAATATATAATAATTTTTTAATCAACTTTAATAATTTATCCTTGTATTTTATTTTGTATAGTTTAATAATTTATAACAAATATGTTAATAATGTGAGACAAATGTGGGTTTTAATATAAGAGAAGAGAAGAATGAAATTCAAGCTTTTTTCAAATACCGGTGGTGTAATTTTCTCTAATATATTTTTGATGAACTAAATATAATAAATAAATCTTGAAACTTGGGTATTTTACTTTTTAAAAATATAAATAATGTTTATTTCAACATTAAAATTACTTCTTTTAAGTTCCTTAACTTGTGTCTCGTGACAATAGTTAGGATGACTCTAAAGAAAAAAGAGATGACACGACTGTTACTTTTTTTTTTTATCATGCAACATGACTTTTACTAAATTATCTTTATAAGTATTTGTTTTAAATGTTACTCCCTTCAATCCTTGTTACGAAGAAAAACTGAAGCCGCTCTCTCTCTCTCTCTCTCTCTCTCTATATATATATATATATATATATATATATATATATATATATATATATATATATATATATATATATATATATATGGGGAGGAATCAAATTACACCAATGTAATTTTTAAAAAATTACACTCATTAACAACCCTTGATTTTATTTTGATCTAGTGGCTATTAAAGAGTAGTTTATAAACTCACATGACTCAATTAATAAGTGAAAGAATTTTCTTTTTTAGTTTCTTACTTTCCTTTTTTACTTGACTAATCATTATTTTCAAATTTCATTTTAGGTTAACCTAGATAGAAGCTAAACAACAGAAGAAGAAACATCAACCCTAATCATTATTTTCAACCCTTGATTTTATTTTGATCTAGTGAATGAAAACCTAGATAGAAGCTAAACAACAAAAGAAACATCAAAATTGAAGAAATCAAAAACCTAAATAGTTCAAGTGAGATTCAGTGAATGAAAACCTAAACAACAGAAATTGAAATTAGTGAAATCGAAATGCAAATCGGCGAAATCGAAGAAATCAAAATTGATGAGAAATAGTGAAAGTGAGAGATCGAAATTTAAATCGGCGAAATTGGTGAAACTGAATGAGATTAGTAATCGAAACATTACCTGTTGTGAGATTAGAAATCGGTGAAATTGACGAAGGCAGATAAGCGGAGAAGCGGCGAACTGTTTTCACGGCGGCGGAAGCTTTTGCAGCGGCGGAAGCTTTTGCGGCGGCGGAAGCGGTGAAACTGAATGAGTTCACGGAGGCTTTTGCGTTTTCATTGCTTCTGCGTTCTCCCCAAACAACTTTTGCGTTTTCACTTCTCTTTTATTTTTTTTATATGAAATTTGAAATAAATTGAAAAGATGAAGAAAAAAAAAAAAGCGCCAAAAAATTTAATAAAAATCAAAGTGCCAAATTGAAACAAGAATGGAAAAATATTACTTAATTTTCGGGGGTTTATAATCCCTCAAATCTAAAGGATCGTTAATTATTTAATATATTTTTTATAAAAAACTTTGTGAGTTTTATCAAACCCCCGCTAAAAACCCCCCATTAAATGGCATATTTTTTGTAGTGGTTTTGTAATGATGAATTTAAACACTATGAATTTTTCTGACGTGATGATAGAGGTTGTTTCTGATGCTTTTTTTTTTTAAATGGTGATCCGGCGAGCATAAGAAATGTTAGTATCACCAAAAGATGCAAGGAACGGAGCATGGAACTCTAAACAACCGTAATAATAGAGTAACACAACAGAAAAATACAACAGAGGAATACAAAAATGATGAAAAATTAAGGAAACAAAACACAACAATGTTGTTTCTACTAATTGGTAACCTCTTATGATATTATGGTGTGAGCCACAAATTACTACTGTATGTTGCTGAAGAGAAATATATCAAGCCTCAAGTTAGAATGAAATTTAATTCATTGGAAGAGACTACAAAATTTTATAAATTATTTGCTAAGACAAAAGAATTTGTGATTCAATTCGTATACGTTCTAAAAAGCCAAATTGATACATGATAGGGAAGGTTACCTGAGAGAAGTAAATAGGTTAAACCGTCACTCATTTATTGTAACGAAAATGAAAGTAAGAAAATAGAAAAGGAGATTCTTTTATTTATTAATTGAGTCATGTGAGTCTATAAACTACTCTTTAATAGCTACTAGATCAAAATAAAATCAAGGTTTAAAATTACACTGGTGTAATTTGATCCATATATATATATATATATATATATATATAGTTTATAGTAAGGAATGAAGAGAGTAATGTTAAAGATGTTGATTTAAAATTTATAAAGGTAATAATGATTAGAGATGGTGTTATTATTGTAAATTATTAGGAAAATTTTCTTTGACAAATATATAGCTCACAGCTCACTTAATACAGGACGGAATGAGTAAGAGAAAGTGACATGGTGGTGAGTCTGATTACTCATCTTTATCTTTATTTTCCTATTTTCTTGTAAGCACTTTCTTTCTTGTAAGCACTTTCTTTATTATCTTTATTACGGTGGTGAGTTTGATTAGATAATTACAGTATCATTTTTTTCTTTATTTTAGTATTTTCTTTTAAGCACTTTTATTTTAGCCCACAAATTTTAAGAGATGCTTAAATTTTCAGTTGAGATACTCTATTTGTCGGCAATTTCTATCATACATTGACAGTAAATTACACTCCTATGTTAAAGATATGCTTAATAGTGTCCCCAAAAGGCAAAAACTACTTAACGGTCTCCGTCCTAAATTATAAGAGAAAAAAAATTAATTTCTTTGTTACAAATTATAGTTGAAAAAAATATCAACATTTCTCTTTTCCAAGAATTGTTATTCTCATAAAATTATTTTTACATACTCCTATGAAATTTATTTAGAGAAAAACACAAAAAATATATACTACAAATTGTCATGTTTTAATTTTTCTTAATACGTGTAATTTTTATTTTTCCTTTATAATTTAATACGGAAGATATGAAATACTTTAAGGAAGTATTCTATCTTCTATCGAAGTGCATGATGAATCATTATTTAAGAATCATCTACGGAATCTATACCACTTAACACTATAATCACCAATTATTTTTTTTGAAGAAGCTAAATTAGCCCACTCAAATTAGCGTCAGAGAGAATCGAACCTCAGACCTCAAGAGGAACACACTCTCAGGTCCCAAGTCAATACCAATGCACCAACCCAAGTGGATATAATCACCAATTATTAACTACTATGTTCTACTACAGAAGTACAAGAATTAAAAAAGAAAATAGTTTTTTTTTTTTTTTATAATTTTTTTGAAGAAGTTAAAATGAGATATATATTAACTAAAAACAGTCTCTTAGCACAAGGTGTGCCGAGATAGACTACCAGAGTTTACAAAGAGACAAAAAAGAAAATACAGTATAAAGATCAAAATCATACAAGACTCAAACATAATAAAGGACTAGACCACCAACTATGGTAGTTTAAAGACAAAGTAACATTCTTCGACTTCAACCACCTATATGAAAATAGCTTACCTTATCCACTAACTGGTGAGAAGTACTCGTTGAGTCTCCGAACAATATGTGATTTTTTAATTAAATTTGTCAACCTTTCTATTTTCAAAATTACTATTCAATTATTAAAAAAAAAAAGAAATAATGGTCTTATAAATGCACCTTATACTTTAAATAATGCACCTTATACTTTAAAAAAGTCTTATAAAATGAGACAACAAATTTTTTATAAAAAGATGTTATATATTGCAACGGATGTAATATATATATATATATATAGAGGCAACAAGGATTTGCTTATTGCCTAATTAGCTTGAGAGAATATGGAGACAGAAAGCCAGCTCCAAGTTTCATCAAACTCAGGACAACCCAAAGAAGGAACCTCTTTTTTCAAAGCTTGTTTCAATGGTATCAACACTTTGGCAGGTCTCACATTTTCTCATTCCAAACTGTTTTATTAAAAGTTAGTCACAAATCACATGCATCATCACCCACTATATCATCTTTAGCAAAATGGAAAAAAGGAAATAACTATTTAATAAATAGTTCAGCAATGCATGTTAGTTAGTAAAACTAAAACATGTTTGGGAAAAACTTTCTTTGAATATATTTGCAGTGTCAAAAACAATGATTATTAAAATATAATTTTTTAGTGAAAAATTGCATATTTACATGCCTTTTGTTAGTTGCAATCTAATTCAAATCAATGTTTTAAAAATCGAATCGGACATCACATTCACTTGAACCAGGGCAAAACCGCTGTTGAACCGCTCAAATAACTAGTTGAATCATCTAGTTTGATTGAGCTTTTAAACCATTTCAAAGGAAATGACTTCTAAAACATATACTCCCACTTTTCTTCGCTAAAAAGGAGTTTTTTTTTATTTTTTTTAATTTATACTGACTCTGATTCAGATTAGGCAGTTAAGTGGGTGGGCAGAGTTTTTTTTATCTATAAATGGTTATGTGCTTATAATATTCTGATCAAGATATTATAATTTTTCAGGAATTGGGATGCTCTCAATGCCATATGCAGTTTCTGAAGGAGGGTGGTTGAGTTTTATGATGCTATTTATTTTTGCCATGATATGTTGGTACACTGCTTTACTTCTAGAAAGGTGTATGAATGAACAACCATTAATCAAATCCTATGTTGATATAGGTCAGGTTGCTTTTGGTTACAAAGGAAGAGCTGTGATAGCAAGTTTTATATATTTAGAGTTATTTTTAATTGCTGTTGAGCTTCTTATATTAGAAGGTGACAATTTGGAGAAGTTGTTTCCAAATATGAGCCTTACAATTATTGGATTTAAAATTGGAAGTAAAACAGGTTTTGTGTTAATCACAGCTTTGGTAGTATTACCAACAACTTGGTTGAGAAGTTTAGGAGCTTTGGCCTACATATCTGTTGGTGGTATATTTGCTTCTGTTATTTTAATTGGTTGTGTTTTGTGGGTGGGAGAAGTTGATGGTGTTGGATTTCATGAAAGAGGGAAATTAGTAAATTTGGAAGGATTATCTACTGCTATGAGCCTTTTTGCTTTTTGTTACTGTGCTCATGCATTATTGCCAACAATATGCAATTCTATGAAAGATAGAAAGCAATTCTCCAAGGTAAGTTTTCTCCTAATCCCATTTTTTTTTAAGGTTAAATAAGTTTTTAATTCCTAAAAATTTATTAAAATTTTAACATAAAAGACTAAAAGTAGTAACAAGCTTTAATTGCTGAATTGACACCTATTTTTATTATAAGAAAAAGTTATATACGTTTTTAGTCACTACATTTTACCCTATAGTCAAGAATAGTCCATACATTTTTTTTATGATGAAATAAAAATTCTACAAATTTTAAAGTTACTACTTTAAATCCTCGTTAAAATTTTAACAGAAAAATAAATTTAATTTATCTATAAACACAAAAAAAAAAAAAATTGTAAAGAACTTTTTATAAAGAACTTTTTGTAAAGAATACTAACTAAAATTTTGTAAAGAACTTTTTATAGTATTTTAAAAACATGCCTGAAAATATTATTCATAAATTTCAAAGTTTAAGGATAATTAAGAGGTAAATGCTTGTTGTGAAATTGTAGGCATTGAATAATTTGATACCTAAAATTCACTTAATTTTAAAATGACACGTCCTTCTCAATCATAAGCAAAATTTTACTCTATAAATTTATTGAATAATTGATATATTTGATCTATGCAAAAATCCACTTTTTAGGTTTATCGAAAAACTAATGTATCTAGTTAATTTATATTAGTCAATTTAATCCCTAAAACTTTCTCAAGAAAGATTGAAGATTTTAAATTTTAGGGATCATTTTGAAATTGTTATTTGCAGAGACTAAATTCTCTTTCTATAATTTTAGTGTTTAACCATTTTTTTAATTGTCCAAATTCACCGATAGCAAAACTGGTCCTGGTCCAAGTGATAAAGCCATTTTACCTACTTTCCTGACTTTTCTTATAGAAATGATATTATGCCTGTTGCAGGTTTTGCTGGTTTGTTTTGTTGCAAGCACAATTATCTATGGAACTGTAGCAGTTTTAGGCTACAGGATGTTTGGAGATCATTTGAAGTCTCAGATCACATTAAATCTACCAACAAATACAATAAGTACAAAAATAGCTATATATACCACAGTAATTAATCCTTTCACTAAGTATCCTATTGTAATCACTCCAATAACCAATGCCATAGAGGAAAAATGGCATCTATGCAAGAGCAGACCAATTAGCATTCTCTTTAGAACAACCATTGTGGTCAGCAGTGTACTTGTGGCACTATTTGTTCCATTTTTTGGGTACATTATGGCGTTTATTGGTGCTTTCTTGAGTGTGGCAATCTCATTGTTGTTTCCTTGCCTTTGCTACTTAAAGATTCACAAAGCTGCTAGGCGATTTGGGTTAGAGTTGATCATTATCATAGGAATTCTGATCATTGGTACACTTATTGGAATACATGGTACCTACATTTCACTTGTGAAAATAGCAAAAAATATAAAGTCATGATGAAGGTTATATATGCTTACAGTGTCTGAAAAACTATTTTGGTAACTCTATTACTGATGTACAATGGCAACTAATGAAATACATTTGTCGTTAATTTACTTTTTGTTGATGAAATAAAAGAGATAAAGGGAGTCTGCTTGTGCCATTTGATGCATATAATATCATCTTAGTTCCAATGTGACTTGCAATGTAAGCATTTTTTCTTTATTTATCATATAATAAATGGCTAGACTAAACAAATCCAAGCAAGTTGGTGTGGTATTTCAGAACAAGTACTTGTATTATAACTCCAATTGTGTATCAAATTAAAACAGTAATATAAAACCTTTTTACATATATATCTAATTAAATCATATCAGAATACCTTGTACCAAACAACAACAAAAAAAACTCATATAATACCACTTGATTGATTCTCTCCCTATTGATTCTTCTGTTTGATTCTCCTTTCCCTATTGACCGACTCTTCGTTTTGGTTGTTTCTCTTAGTTGTTTTCATTTGGTTTATTTGGTTTTGATTTGATTTGGTTTTGTTTGGTATGTTGGTTTGGTTTGATTTGGTTCTTTTATCTGATGATTTCTCTCTTTGGCTTCTACTCCTCTCTATGAAGGTTTCTCACTTCGGGTGCTCTCCATTGGTTATGATAATAATTGGTTTGAAAGAACAACAAAAAAAAAAAAACAAGAAAATATATCAGTTTGTTTGGTTTTTTTTTTTTTTTCAGGGTTAATTTTGTAACAAGCTTAAAGCTTAAGTAAGCTTTAGCTTGAGGGGTAGTGTCAGAATATTAGATTTTATGGAATATTTTTTTGTTTGACAAACTCTCGATGCATCGAGAGTTTGAGGGGGAGGTGTTAGATAATAATAATATATTGGGCTTCTATTTTTATAAGTTAGTGGTATAGTCTTTTAGGTTTTACTATATATTCTTTGTGTAATCCTTATTTTCATAAGTAAGTTATGATGATATTCACATTACTGGAACCCTAGCCTCTTTGTCATTCCCCTATTTTTGTAATCTCTATTGTTCTTTTCATCCTTCACAGTTGTAAATACTGGACTAAATAGAGCTGAAAGAGTTCTAAGCATTTCTTGTCAATTTAAAAAATGAATGTGCTTTACAGAAAACATTACCATGCAATTAGGGTTTAGTGTTGCCACAGTCCCCAAATACATTTTAGCAAGTTCTACTTTCTATTTCCAGATAGTATCGGTAGCTACATACATGTTTCTCATCATCATCCAAAATTGCAGCTGCCAGATTTAGAGGTCCTTACTTCAACCTCGAAAAGCAGCATCTGGATCTGGTATGCTATTCTGTGATCATAGGGGAAAAGGCAGCAACAGGAATGAAGTTTGAAAGTGCTCAAGCCAGTCTCAGAGCATCACCCTAGAAGACAACTTTGTTAGCTGCACAATTTCAACAGAGAGATACTAGTTAGCAATAGCATTTCTTCCTAGAAATGCTGATGCTGGTAACTTTTGTTGAAAGAGCAACTACAACTTTGTGGTGTGATAGAATAACAAGAGCAGAAAAATAGCATTACCTCAAATATTCTGCAGTGTAACTGGGATGCAAAATCTCTTCACTATCTACTGATTTTCGTACCTGTGAAACTATGAAGAAAACTGATTTTACTAGTACTTGACGAGTCCAGCATTATGAGCCTTGCCCAGAACAGACTTAATATCTTCATGAAATAAGTTGAATTTCTTTGCCACAGCAAAACCGGCATGCATTCCATCTACTGCGGCACTAATTATACCACCAGCATAACCTGCTCCTTCGCCAACTGGATATAGTCCTTTTACAGAAGTGCTTTCATAAGAGTCAGCATCACGAGGAATCTGGATTGGGGAACTGGTCCTAGTCTGGAACAAAACATTGCTTAGGGAAACGAATAATAGTTGAGACGCAAAGCCACGATAATCAATAGCTTCATACAGGTCTAATTTATGACTGCAAACTAAACCAGGAGCTGGGGAATAATACTACAGGGTGTTTTAGTGAACATGTAAACACAATGGAGTATTATTTATAATTATAATAGACCAAATTGAGAAAAGAAAAAACTTTAATTACCTCTACACCATGAAGGAGAGCCTCGTTGCAGATAAACCCTGGTAACTGAAAAGTTTCGAAGTTTTAATTTAAAACAGAAAAAAAGAAGAAATGATTAGATAAACTTTACCAGAAAATTTTATGAAAACTGAAGTAGTCTAATTTGTAGGACATAGAAACTGCAAACCTCCTTGTCAAACGTTACAAGTGAATGCTTCAGAGCTTCAATTATGTGTGTAGGAAATAACTCATTAAGATTTGATGCTTTCACACCCAAACGATAACTTGACAGTGGAACCGATGTACCTGGCACGAATGAGTTAAGCTATGTTCATCTACAGAGAGCCTGAGAGTAACATACAAATGGTATTATGGTAATGATCCATAATTTTACCTGACAACTTATTCTCAAGAAAGTCTGGAACCGTCTGAACAGGCACTACAAAATTTCCTCCTCCCATCGTAGCAGCTCTTCGTTCAAACTCTCTCTAAATAATAGTAGAAATAATAGACAAAAACAGATAACGTCAAATGTATAAAATTTAGGACTGTATATGGCCATCAAGGACAATGTTGTTGCAAATAATCTCATAAGATGCAACACTAATCCATTTCTAAATCACTTATGCCTAAATGGCCAATAAACATAATATGAACTTATATATTCTATTTGATAATTAAATAGGTAAATATCACTCTAAGTAATGAAAGTTAGATTTTTTATTATGGAAAAACCTGAACAATGAAGTCCGCTACATTTTCACTTCACAGTTTGCTTTGGATAAATATAAAGATGAAATTGGGAATAAAATAAAAAGACATTTATATCCAAATTTTAAATTAAAAGTCTCAGAATTGGGTATTGGGCCTAACTCAACCCAACAAAACCGCCTTGTAAGGTGAGGATTGCCTCTTGCTTATAAACACACATTCATAGTGAAATTCTGGTACACAGTAGACAAGTGTTTTCCACGATGTTCAGACACTTGTCGTAACATTTGTCTAAGCAGTAAGAACAATAAAGCAGGGCATTAAAAACATATACCGAAAAGCATAAACAACACACCAGAATTGTTAACCCAGTTCAGCATAACAGCCTACTCTAGGGGCATACCAAGCCAGGGATATAGTCCACTAAATAGTATCAATTCAGAGCTAAACTCCCTTGTTTACAACTCCTCACTTAATCACTACCCGTGCTATACTTTCTACCTAAGACTCACCTAGGTATGAGGCCCTCCTTAACTCCCTCTTCAATTACAGACAACGATTGGATCAACAGAACAATTCTGAATAAACTAGAAGACAAACTTCCATGACAAATACCTAGCCAACAACTAAGTTCACAATTTGGAGTTGCTTCAAAGCTTCCTCTAAGTACACTACTCAACTCGTTACCTGCAGGTTTCTGAGTGAGGACACGTGACCATCTCATAACCCGAGTGGTTCACTTACACCAACTCTCCTAGAGAGTGGCTTAAAGACACGAAACCCTAAAAGACTACATCTTTGATATTCTATATTGATTCTAGTTTCGATATTTAAAACAGGGTTAGCAGCACCCTTTATATAGCAAAAGAATAGCTTGAGCTCCAAGACAGAATTAGGTCTTCAAAACCTTGTGGCAGCAACAGACATATTTTTTAATCAAATAATATATTTTCTAAAAGTTATTTTATTCCTTTAGAAAATAGAACTAGGGTTCGGCTGCCTTCAGAAACTACTTGACCACGTGCATCTTGTTGTATAAGAAACCACGAAATAATTCTTCAATCAAATCTTCGAAAGATTGCACATAAAATATAAACGCAAGCTGGCGCGCAGTCAGACTACACAGGTGTTGTTCCAATGTGTACGTACATCTGTCTCAACACTTGATGTATGCACATATGTCTCAACACTTGGCTAAAAGATGTTTTTGCAAAATGTAGCCAATATACAAAAACCCAACAATCTCCCCCTTTGGCAAATTTTGGCTAAAACAAAATTAGACCATTATTAAGAGAGATACAGTATCACCTTTCCTTCGAGTCAACATGATCACACAACTAAGAAAGAAAGTAACACATAGTAAGACTACTTCCAAGTAGTATCAGAGGCAATGCAACAGCGGAAATAAACACATCTAGCCTCATGGAACAACACAAGGGAGAAGTAAACTCCCATAGTGGATTCAAAGATAGGAGAAATAAACTCCTATTAGTTAGAGCGCATCCATTCAACATAAGATCATCAGGAAAAAATAAATTCAAGAGAAACTAGGAAAATAAATTCCTATATACAGTATATCCGAGAAAAATAAATTCTCACTCACAGTGAATAGTGGATTCATAATCAGATGCCATCACACTTGGCATGACACTTGTCATCTAACATATTCAGGCGATCAAGAGATACAATCACTCACACTCCCCCTGAATTCATGCAGACTAAAATCATATAAAGAAAGAATAATTTTCTACTCTCCCTCAACACATGCATATAACTCACACTCCCCCTCAATACGAGCATAGAAGCATAAGCACAAACTACTTACACCAGATGTAAGCACATTTGTCAACACACACACACTACTCCCCCTTTTTAGCCATAATTTTGACAAACATCATACATATCAGAACATAGAGTAGCAGAAACAGAAATTCCAGAGTGCATATATTACAGACCATAATGCACACAGAGGTGCTAGAAACTCCAACAATATAGCATGAATATCATAAGTCATAAGGGATAAACCTATACTATCTTCATCACATCAACCACATCGTGCCCGGAGCTACTACAACCGAAGATAACACCATGGGATACATACCTCATCATATATAAATCAGTAGTGGAGGAACCATATCATATCCACCACATCAAAAATCATAGTCAACACGCATAAAATAGACATTTTCTTCAAAATGAATGAAACAATTTCAAAGAGGACAGAATAGACATTTACATGTCAACTTTCTTCCTGTCAAGTGACATGATGCCCAAAACATCATCCTCAACATTTGGCTCATAGTTACACCCAATATGGCATGCTGGTGACAGATGTTGTACACAATGTTGGAACACTTGAGTATTATTCAGTTTCAATCTCAAGAGACATATACCAAAAGCATCTTCAACAATAGATATATTGTCATCACATAAGAACATCAAACTAGAGGTTTCAGAAACAGGTCTGAAACAGTCACATACAGTAGTAGTAATCACCTCTGATCATCACATATTTGATCATTATCGCATCTGATCATAACACATCTGAACACATATAGTACTTCTTAGCATAATGCACATTCACACAAACAATGATACCATGCTAGTTTTCTTTCAGTCACACTTTGAGCAACAACTTTGGTCAAGTGGAAGATCATCAGTGTCTTCATTTTCCTGACTTCAAGAGTTCTGCTAGACTCAGACACTTCTTCAACACTCCTCTCCAGATATTGATCGATAAGAGTTGGAGAGAAATTTATACACTTGCCACACACATATACCTGCATATATTCAGCATTTACAGGATCATCACAATTCTCAGCAATATTGATTATAAACTCTTTAACAAGTCTGTCATAATATTTGCCTAGATAAGAAACTGTCTTCGTTAAACCTGCAACCTTTATACCATCAACAACATCTTGACATTTAAGAATGTCCTCTTTGAGATTCTTCTCAAGCGCCAATCTCCTGTGGAACACAAACTTCCATCTTACAAACCCATTCTTCAAATGAAAAGAAACATTATCCAGAGGAGCCGGGGAAACAAACAAAGGAATTTTCTTCCTTCCTACACTCTTCCTAGATGTGCCACCAGATGCAGCTACATCTGTCTCCAGTTCAAACTCAGAATCACTTGTAGGATGATCTTTTCTTTTCAGACTCTTTTTCTTCTCCTCAGTAATAGATACAGTCTTACTATTTATCCTTGGTGGACCATACAAAGGTTTCTTCCCAGCAAGATCTTGTCACCTTTCATGATTTAGATTTCTTGACAAGTGTACTGACAGTTGTCACATTCTTACCAGTCCTACTTCTGATTCTTCCTGCAACATTAGCACTAGGTGTCTTCTCTAGTAACTTGTCACCAGTCACTATGTCATTCACAATGACAACATCAGGGTCATCACCCACACTTTTGTCAACAAAAGGTACTTTATCAGCAGACAAAGACTTAATACTCTCATCAGAGTCAGAATAACCCACAACATTATTACCAGAGTTATTGTCAGTCCTTACTACTACTGGAATTCTTTCTTGCTCAGTAGTATCCACCTGGTTAGGATTATCTTGATCGTTCTTGCCTACACCGATATCAGGTGCCACAAATGTATAAACATCTGGCACAACATTAGTCTCAAAAACAGTTTCCTTCATATACTCATCAATACAGTAACTATTGACCTTAGTAGAAGCGTCAACAGCAGAATTAACATTTGCAAAAGAATTTAAATCATATTTCCCTTGATTAGTATGTACCATACAATGGAGAGAGGGATACAAGACATACCTTCTTTCACTTCAACACAAACACACACCAGATGCATGCAGTAGCGGAATTGGGTTCACCCAGCCCACAGAGCACATTGACAGAGAGAAATAAATTCACACAAGAACAGATTAGATCAGGATGACTAGATTCATAGCAGAACACATCCACAAACATCATGACAAAAACTAGCACACTACTAATCAGAGCATGAGCTACAAGATCATTTTAGACACAGTCTTCATACTCTCGTCAGATTGAGAATTCACAACACTGTGATCGGCAGAATTATTACCAGTCATCATTACTTTTGTAGTATTCTCTTTCTCAGCAGTATTCATCTGGTAAGCGATATTTGAAACATTCTGATCTATTACAGTTTCAGGTGCTACAAATGTATCCCACTTGGCACAACATCAGTCTCCAGTGCCACAGATGTGTCAACATCTGACACAACATTCGTCTTAGGGACGAGTTCCATGAGTGAATCAGCAGCAACTCACTTGTGGTCTTAGTGGAAGCACCAAAATCATAATTAACAACAACAGGGGGACACAAGAGAATCAACCATTAGTAGTTGATCAACTTTCAATACCAAAGAACAATAATGCTTTGCTCCCAAAAATAATAACTCCTCCTTGCTAGAAACAACTGAAATGCCTATCGTAGGTGATTTGGATGACACTCCAAAGTGAAGATAATAATTCAACCATTGGACATAGGTTGAAGCAGCTCCAATGTTCATAATCTCATGAAGCTCTTTTTACTACAACAGAGCAAGAGTTCCATGCTTTCAAAGACTTGATAATATCAAGTTAGAGTAAACAACCTCCATCCTGTTTCAGAGAAATACCACCAGATATATTGAGAAAAATAAAATCTCATTATAAAGATGTCAAAACATTACACCTGACATGTCTTCAAGATCTCTCAGCTTCAGATTAAGGACTCCTCATTAATAACTTTTCAGAGCACTCTAGAGAATTATACATTCTCCCCTTCAATAGTTGCACATCTTGTGGTTGGTATACACAAGTTATTCTCCTCCAAACAGAATCTGTTTCATGGCCATAAACAAGATTCCATAAATCTGGCCATAAACAAGGATTCTCCAGATGTCAGAGAAAATGTACTTGACATTTGAGCTTGACCTCCACGTAAAGAATCTGAATGTGATACCTTTATCAAGCTTCCACAGGAAAATCAAAACAAATATCTGCACTACCACTTACTTGGATCAGAAATAAACTCACCCAAGAAATCAACCATAAGTTTCTAGCGTAAAAATAAATCCAACAAGATTCTGCATACTGCTGGTCAGATGTACCAACATCTGGGATGACATCAGTCCCCTTCTCAAGGAACACACCAAGAGATCCTTTATCAAAGTCACTGGAGGTTGGCTTTTAGGGTTGGAAGCAAAAATAAATTGCTCATAACTTCCTTCAGATCTCTCTTCAACAAACTCATATATGAGTGCCTTTATGAGTGGACTTGAGATCACCCTCAAGTATCGTTGGCATCTCCAACAAGTTAGTTGAACCTCTCTAGAGGAGAACAAAGTGTTGCACACTCAAAACCACCGGGAGTTTTCCATCATATATATATATATATATATATATATGCAACGAAATTCAAACCAGAAAACTCCTCAACAAACTTCAGGCACACCATAATGACCTTTGCACAAACTCCACACTCCAGGTGCAACAGGTTAACATAGGTTTAAAAATAAATCAAACCATATAGTAGCTCAACACCAAAGCTACACATCGTGCCATTAATAGTCCATCCTCCACTTCTAGGGACCATCCAAACAAATATGAACTTCTACAAGTCCAAACAACTTTTTGGTATTCCTTACTTGTTCATAACCAGAAAGTATCTTCCCTCGAATCTCACCCAGATACAAAACAGGGTGCCTGCTCTGATACCAAATGAAATTCCTGGTACACAGTAGACAAGTGTTGTCCACGATGTTCAGACACTTGTCTAAGCAGTAAGAACAATAAAGCAGGGCATTAAAAACATATACCGAAAAGCATAAACAACACACCAGAATTGTTAACACAGTTCAACATAACAGCCTACTCTAGGGCATACCAAGCCAGGGATAAAGTCCACTAAATAGTATCAATTCAGAGTTAAACTCCCCGTTTACAACTCCTCACTTAATCACTACCCGTGCTATACTTTCTACCTAAGACTCAAGGTATAAGGCCCTCCTCAACTCCCTCTTCAATCACAGACAGCGATTGGATCAACAGAACAATTCTGAACAAACTAGAAGACAAACTTCCATGACAAATACCTAGCCAACGACTAAGTTCACAATTTGGAGTTGCTTAAAAGCTTCCTCCAAGTACACTACTCAACTCGTTACTTACAGGTTTCTGAGTGAGGACACGTGATCATCTCACAACCCGAGTGGTTCACTTACACCAACTCTCCTAGAGAGTGGCTTAAAGACACGAAACCCTAAAAGACTACATCTTTGATATTCTATATTGATTCTAGTTTCGGTATTTAAAACAGGGTTAGCAGTACCCTTTATATAGCAAAAGAATACCTACATGTTTCTGAGTGAGAACACGTGATCATCTCACAACCCGAGTGATTCACTTACACCAACTCTCCTAGAGAGTGGCTTAAAGACACGAAACCCTAAAAGACTACATCTTTGATATTCTATATTGATTCTAGTTTCGGTATTTAAAACAGGGTTAGCAGTACCCTTTATATAGCAAAAGAATAGCTTGGGCTCCAAGACATAATTAGGTCTTCAAAACCTTGTGGCAGCAACAGACATATTTTTTAATCAAATAATATATTTTCTAAAAGTTATTTTATTCCTTTAGACAATAGAACTAGGGTTCGGTTGCCTTCAGAAACTACTTGACCACGTGCGCCTTGTTGTATAAGAAACCACGAAATAATTCTTCAATCAAATCTTCGAAAGATTGCACATAAAATAAAAACGCAAGCTGGCACGCAGTCAGACTACAGAGGTGTTGTTCCAATGTGTATGTAACATGTCTCAACTCTTGATGTATGCACATATGTCTCAACACTTGGCTAAAAGATGTTTTTGCAAAATGTAGCCAACATACAAAAGCCCAACACATGCCATCTCGGAACCGATGTGAGACTCTTAACACAACCCTCACGCCCAGCATTATTGGGCTTGGTGCGTGGATATAAATGGTAGGTGGCCCGATAGTGGAAATCTTATAATAGGTGGCCTAATGGATCGTGGAGAGGCTCTGATACCATCTTAAAATTTGGGTATTGGGCCTAACTCAACCCTACAAAGTAAAACTATTAATGTGGCTCTATCCTAACAGTTTAAGCTTTTGGGATAATCGGTTATTTGACATGGTATCAGAGCCTCTATGACTAAGTGGTCTAGAGTTGATCCTCGCTCCCCTCACTTTCTAATTAAAAAGTGGAATTTAAGCATATGGTAGGTGGGCCTATGCATTATCCACGCTTCAAGCCCAAGTGGGCTCTTTCGTGAGGGGGCGTGTTAGAAATAATATAAAACCATTGATGTGGCTCTATCCTAAAAGCTTAAGCTTTTGGGATAATCGATTATTTGACAAAAAGCATATGAATACAACAAACATGACAAGAATTCAGACCAACCTGAAATTCAACACCAGCAAGAGGACCGTAATAATTCAAAGCTTCAAAATCATTCTTTGTGACTGACACTACAAGTGCAGCATTTGCCCACCTAGATGCTCGCCGAGAAAATGACATGCCATTGATGCATATCTCGGATGGACTTGTACTTGTGAGAACAACCTATAAGTTCCAATATTTCATACATCACTACCAGTTGATTGCTTCGGGAAATTAAAACAAAGAAAAATATTTTAATGTGCTAATCCTTCCGATTTAATCAATTGCAAATCAGTCAGCACTGTATGTTCATGGAATCAACACTGCAAAAAGATTAGGTCCCAATTCATCTGATATGCAAGTAAAAGGAAAATGCTTACCTGCCCACCGGGACACATGCAAAAAGAGTAGCAACTACGATTTTCTACCATTGAATCTGATGGTTCATTGAAATCGCCCTTGTCAATATAATTTGCAACTTTGTAATCTGCCACTGGGACTTTACCACGTCCATGAGAAACTTCAGATGCCAGTTCAGCATACTACACATTTAAATTTCCATATATTATAATCGTAACAAATAATAAAATTCTGAAATACAGCTTTTATGATAAACAAAAGAATTTATAAATTGAATTGGAGCATATTATTCATTGTTTATTCTAATAAAGATAGGTTAGGCTTATACAAAATCGGCATAGATGGAAAAGTGAGTACAATAATGTCAGGTGCAATGTTTATTAGGATTTTCTGATTGAGAGGAAACTACAATTAATGTGCACAATGCTATGAAGAGAATCTGTTAAAAGATGCAATACATTTCGTAATATATATGGCGCTTGGGACAATTAGATCTTAGTTTTCCATACTCCCCGTTAGGTTGATGAAAGCAGTTTCATAGAGCACCAATGAGTTACTAAAGTATAAGTAAAATTTTGTTACTGATCATAGAAATCACACCCAATACAGAAATACACTTTGTGGTATACTGTGACCAAAATACAGAATAACAATCCTACCTTCAGAACAACAAATCATATTAGCACATATAATAATTTTTTTTTGAAACAAACAAACTTAACTCATATCATTGATTAAAAAATTTTGAATACAAGGAGGACTCAAATCATAAACATGACGACTAGCATTTGAAAAGGCCGCCTTTGATAGACAATGAGCAACCTTATTCGCTTGACGTCAAACAAACTTAACCTCAAAGTTATTATTTAAGTCTAGTAAATTACAAATATTGGAAACTATAATTCCACACTCTGACACTCCTGCTGAACGTGCTTTGATGGCATCCACCAACGTCTTTGAATCTGTCTCAAATTGGACGTTATGCAGTCCCATGCTAATAATCCAGACCATGGCATTCCATAAAGCAATAGCTTCTCCCTCATGTACTTCAAGCTGCGGCCATCTCCATCCTGTCAAAGCTGACATAAAGTTTCCTTCTGCATTTCGAAGGCAGCAACCATAGCTGGTTTTGTTAAAGCCTCGACTAAATCCTGCATCGACATTACATTTAACCCATCCTTGTCTTGGTGAATTCCATTGCATGGTGTTGTCGTTACGAGTCTGTGCCTCTACCTCATGTGTGCTACGATACTTTTGAGCAACATTCCACTCCTCTAACATAGTGAAAACACCAACACAAATCTGATGCACACTAGTCTGCCTTTGATTCCATACTTCATTGTTTCTATTATTCTAAATTCCCCATATAATCATTAAAAACCTGCATACCACTATGTCAGTTTCCTTTGAACAAACATCTAACAACACTTCTGCCACATCATGCAGCCTTTGAACACGCGTATGAACTGCATGTTGCAGCCCTGCTATGGCCCAACATTGTAAACTAGTCTCACAACCAAAAAACAAGTGCCATTACGTCATCTCTACAAACTGGACAATTTGTTGGGCACTGCACATGTCGTGAAAGCAGATTCTTTCAAGTCGGTAAACAACCTCTGATAGGATCCAATTTAGTAATCTAACCAAAATCAGTAAGGAAACAATAGAAATAGGGAAATCGACTTAATATTATTTCTGTAAAACCAATTAGAGTTCAAATGGGATCTAATTGTGAAGTACAATGGAATAGTAAGAAAAATACCAATGAATGAAAAACATAAACTGAGTAATTCCAGCAACTCAGGGTCTCCACATGCATAGAAGCATCTAAAATTCAGACATGATTGACTCCAATGATGAGTCCATTATAAATAGTGCTCAGATCTCCATTCTCTCTCTGTCATCTGTATCATTAATAGTATTAATAGTAGTCAACTATGTTTTCTCTCTCTGCCATCTGCATCATTATTAGTGACAAATCAACTCTATTTTCTCTCTCTGCTATCTGCCCCTCACATCCCTTATTCACTACAACAGAATTATTCTCCTACATTATTCTTGCCACATCTCCTAGAAAAAACTCTATCGAAACTATCAATTCCTCCCCCTTCAAAACTCTCCTTGACCTCAAGGACAAATCCTGGATACGCTTTCGTCAACTTATCTGCTAATTCCCAAGAATTTTCAAAGTCTGGTAGACCCTTCTCCTTCACCAACACTTCTACTTCTCTTGCTTCATTCCTTCTGGTATCCATAGCGTCTTCAGGTTCTGGTGCTAACTGCCAGTCCTCGTTCATACAGCTAGGCAGGGGTTGAGGTTCAACATTTGGAGCTACAACTTTCTTTAGTAATGAAACATGAAAAACTCGGTGGACTTTACTATCTTCTGGTAGCTTTAACTTATAAGCTACTGCCCCTATCTTCTGTAAAATCTCATAAGGACCATAATATCTAGGACTTAGTTTCTGATTAAACCTCTTAGCCAATTTTTGCAACTTGTAAGGTTGAATTTTTGGATACACCATATCACCAATCTGAAATTCAACATCTCTTCTATGCTTATTGGCTTGGCTTCTCATCATATCTTGAGCCTTAAGCAACTGCTCCTGCATCTCATTCAAAGCTACATTCCTCTCGGCAGTTAACCTGTTAACCTCCTCTACTGCAAATAGTTGCACATCACCTTTCACTAACATTGGTGGACTTCTGCCATAAAGAGCCTCAAAAGGAGTGGATTTAAGTGAAGCATGATAATTGGTGTTATACCAATATTCTGCCCATGATAACCACTTAGGTCATTGTTTTGGTTGTCTACCAGTTAAGCATCTCAAATATGTCTCTACACATCTATTTACCACCTCAGTTTGGCCATCTGACTGTGGATGGTAAGCACTGTTGTACTTCAATTTTGTACCAGCCTGTTTAAATAATTCTGCCCAGAATGTGCTCAAAAAAACTTTGTCCCTATCTGACACTATGGATTTTGGGAATCCATGCAATTTCACTACTTCTCTAATAAAGATCTCAGCTATGTCGTTAGCAGTATAAGGATGACTCACAGGGATGAAGTGAGCATATTTAGTCAATCTGTCTACCACTACCATTATTGTATCAATGCCATGTACCTTAGGTAGTCCTCCAATGAAGTCCATGGAGATATCAGACTAAACCTGTGTAGGAATTGACAATGGTTGTAATAGACCTCCTGGGCTCAGAGTTTGATACTTATTCCTTTGATAGGTCTCAAAGGCTTGTACATACTCTTGAATTCTTCTTCTCATCCCTTCCCAATAAACAATACTAGCCAATTTCTTATAAGTCCTCATATATCCAGAATGTCCACCAAGGGATGTATCATGAAATCCATGTAGTAACCAAGGAATTTTAGGAGACTGCTTTGGAATAACCACCCTTCCTTCATGATATAATCTACCACCCTTCAACTGGTAACCAGGATGACTAAGGGGATCTCCTACCAAGGCTTGAATCAGTCCCCTAAGTTTCTCATCTTGCTGCACTTCTTCTTCTAAACCATCCCAAGCCTCACACTACACAGTTGTGATAGTGTTGTACTGTATCTGCCTGGACAATGCATCAGCCACATTGTTCTCTTTTCCTGGTTTATATTTAATGTCAAAATCAAAGCCTAATAGCTTTGCAATCCACTTCTGTTGATCTTCCCCCATGCTCTTTTGTTCAATAAAGTATTTCAGATTCTTCTGATCAGTGTGAATTTGAAAATGTCTCCCCAGCAGATAGGGCCTCCACTTCTGCACTGCCGCCACTATAGCTATCAGCTCCCTCTCATAGACTGATTTCTGTTGTGCTCTGTCAGATAAAGTCTGACTCATATAAGCTATTGGCCTTCCTTCTTGCATCAACACTGCCCCAATACCTTTACCCGATGCATCTGTCTCTACGATAAATTCTTTGTTGAAATCTGGCTTTGCTAATACTGGTATAGTAGTCATTGCCTGCTTGAGTTGATAAAATGCTAATTGAGCTTCTTCATTCCATTTTAAATTATCTTTCTTCAATAACTGGGTCAAGGGCCAGGCTATCTTGCTGTAACTCTTCACAAATTTTCTATAGTAACCAGCCAAACCTAAGAATCCCCTCAAACTCTTAAGTTCCTTAGGAATAGGCCATTTCAACATATCTTCAATTTTTTTAGGGTCATCAGACACCCCTCTGCCTGAGATTAAGTGACCTAAGTACTCGATCTCGTCTTGGCCAAATGAACATTTCTTCTTATTAGCAAATAACTTGTGGGTTTTTAGAACTTGCAGAATTTCTTTTAAATGCTTCACATGCTCATTTTGGTTGGTACTATAGATCAAAATATCATCAAAAAACACCAAAATAAATTTTCTCAAATAAGGCCTCAACACTTCATTCATCAAAGCTTGGAAGGTTGAAGGAGCATTGGTAAGGCCAAAAGGCATAACCAAATACTCATAATGACCTTCATGAGTCCTAAAAGCTGTTTGGGCAATGTCATCCTCCCTCATCCTAATTTGATGCTACCCAGACTTAAGGTCTAACTTGGAAAATATAACTGCACCACCTAATTCATCCAAGAGTTCATCTATAACTGGAATTGGAAATTTATTTAGGACAGTTACCTTGTTTAGGGCTCTGTAATCAGTACAAGATCTCCACCCTCCATCTTTCTTTTTCACCAATAAAATTGGGCTTGAAAATGGACTTGTACTATGCCTTATGATCCCAGCTTGCATCATCTCCTTCACAATCTTTTCTATCTCATTCTTCTGGTAGTATAGGTACCTATATGGCCTCAAATTAGGAATATTAGCATCTGGTTTGAGTAGAATAGCATGGTCATGCTCCCTTATCGGTGGTAAACCAGAGGGCATATTAAACACTTCAGCAAATTCCTCAATTATCTTCTCCCATTCATACACATCTTCGTTTGTTGAGGGTACTGTTTTGACCTCCATTAAAGTATGGATATAGAATCCTATACCCTCATTTGACAGAGCCTTAATCATTGCCTTCCAAGTAGCTTGGTTGTTACACGTAGCTGGATCCCCTTGAATGGTGTGCTTCTGCCCATCGACTTCACATTTCAAGCACAAGTCTCCAAAATTAGCTTCTATGTTTCCCAAACTAGCTAATGAATCCATTCCCAGTACCATTTCTGAACCACTTAGCTCCATTAGGAAAAAATGTCGTTTGAAATTTACCCCTTGAATCTGGAATTGCAGCCCTTCACACACACCTTGATTCTTCACCTTCTCACCATTACCTACTTCAACAACATAAGTAGGTGTGTTCTTCACATTCAGTCCTAACTCCTCCACCAATCTGGTTGCTATGAAGTTGCTAGTAGCACCAGAATCAATCAATGTGAGGACCCTTCTGTTACCAATCATCACCCAGACTTTGAAAGACTTGTTTGAAGTAAGTCCTTCCTTGCTATGTAATGATAGCTTCAGAGTCTTTAATTCCACCACTACTTCATTATACTTCTCTTCCTCCTCTACCGCAGGTACTTCTTCATCACTACTCCAATCACACAACCTCAAATTCATATGTTTGAATTTACACATGTGATTTCTACCCCATTTCTCACCACATTTGAAACACAACCCTCTCTTGGGTCTGTCTTCAAGCTCAGCCGAACTCAAGCTCTTTCCTTTCCATTTATAACCACTACTAGTTCCACTCCTCTCCACCTCCTTCTTAGCTCCACCAAAATCCCTAGGATCTCTAAACCTGGTGGTACTGCTTCTATCCTTCCCTTCAGCCTTTTCTCTACCTCCAATACCTCTCTTCAACAATGCTTCATTTTTTTCCTCCAATAATAAAGCACAATCCATGAGTTCAGCTAAGTCCTGACACTCAAATAGTTTCAATTCAGCTTGTATCTCTTCCTTCAATCCATTCAGAAAAAAGCTATCCAACATCACCCTTTCTTCCCTTCTAATGGGTGCAACCAACATCTCAAATTTTTCTCTATATTCCATAACTGTCCCTCTCTGTTTCAGATTCAACAAGGGTCCTAACGGATTTTGCAAAATCCCTGGTTGAAATCGTCGTATCAGGGCGATTTTGAACTCATCCCACGCTCGCGATGGAGTTTGCTCCTCCCACCATTGAAACTAGTTTAAGAGCTTTCTCCTCCAAGGGAATCACTGCAGCATCTAACTTCTCGTGCACCCTTACTCCATTCAGACGAAAATACCTCTCAATACGTACTAGCCACCCATACGCATCATCACCTTTGAAAATTGGAATCTCGAACTTCCTCCGATTTCCCTAATATCGATGCGTGTGGCTAACACCACCTCGCGACGCCGTACTCCGGTCGCTATCATCGTCCTATGTCCGTGGTGACCTCCGACGTTGAAGTCGTCCTCGCCGGTGTCGTGGACGTGTTTGTTGATCCACCAACATCGCACGAATCTGTTCCATGGTCGCTTCCAACGATCCAAGTCTCTGCTCGACTGAATCTGATCTAACGCCTTCCATTTTGCAAATGGATCAACCAGCTCTTGATACCAAATTGATAGGATCCAATTTAGTAATCTAACCAAAATCAGTAAGAAAACAATAGAAATAGGGAAATCAACTGAATATTATTCTGTAAAACCAATTAGAGTTCAAATGGGATCTAATTGTGAAGTACAATGGAATAGTAAAAAAAATAACAATGAATGAAAAACATAAACTGAGTAATTCGAGCTACTCAGGGTCTCCACATGCATAGAAGCATCTAAAATTTAGACATGATTGACTCCAATGATGAGTCCATTATAAATAGTGCTCAGATCTCCATTCTCTCTCTGTCATCTGTATCATTAATAGTATTAATAGTAGTCAACTATGTTTTCTCTCTGCCATCTGCATCCTTATTAGTGAGAAATCAACTCTATTTTCTCTCTCTGCTATTTGTCCCTCACATCCCTTATTCACTGCAACAGAATTATTCTCCTACATTATTCTTGCCACGTCTCCTAGTAAAAACTCTATCGAAACTATCACCCTCTACAAATCCTCCATATAAGATTACGAACTTTGGGTGGAACCTTCGCGCGCCATAAACTGTCTCAGTCACCCTCCACAGCAAACTTATCATTACCTATAATATTTCTCATCACATGAAACCCTATCACACAGTATACATCCCACTCCTATCATGTTTCCAGGTTAACTTATCCTCATCACTGAATGAAAATAAAGGCACGAAGATGATATGTCGAACAGTCGTACTGTCGAAAAGCATACGTAGTTTCGCCTCGTCCCATTTCCTTTCACTAGTGGCCATAAGGTCTTTCACATTCATCTCATATATCTCCTGCCTTTGTGGTGCTTGTACCAATGCAGACTCTTTTGCTCGTAACCAGGGTTCTCCCATCACTCTCACACTAGATCCATCACCAATCCTCCATCGACAACCATGAACAAGGATATGAAGAGATGACCAAATACTCCTCCAAGCAGAACTGGGATTATAGCCTAAATTAGAATCAAGAAAAGAAGAGTTTGGAAAGTACCTTGCTTTTAAGATTCTCGCCATAAGAGTATTTGGGTTGTTTATTATATTCCAACCTTGTTTAGCTAACATAGCCGAATTGAAAACTTTCATGTCTCTAAAACCCATACCTCCTCTTGTTTTAGTGCAAGTCAACTTGTCCAATGCCATCCAACATATACCTTTGTTACGACTCCCTCCATCCCACCAAAAGGCATTTAACATTCTCTCTATATCATTTACAATCGTTACCGAAATGAGATACACACTCATGATGTATGAGGGAATAGATTGGAGAACTGACTTTATCATAATTTATTTGCCCGCTCTTGATAATTCTCTACCTTTCCAAGCATTAATTCTCTTCCATATGCGATCCTTAATATGAGTAAAAATTGCCTTATTGCTTCTCCCTATCATGGAGGTTAACCCAAGGTAGGTACCAGACCCCAACGATAGACGAACACCAAGCATATTTGCAAGATCATCCTTCGCCGCTTGACTAACATTATTACTCATGTACACTTCCGACTTGGACAAGTTAATTTGTTGCCTGAATGCCTCGTTTGCTTCAGCCCTGCAAAAAAGAAAGCAATCATCTGCAAATAGGAGGTGAGACACCAGTGGAGCTCCCCTACAAATCTTGATCTCATGGATCTCGCCTCTGGCAACAGCTTGGTGGATAAGAGTTGATAGCCCCTCAGCCACTAGAATGAATAAATACGGCGAGAGAGGGTCTCCTTGGCGCAGCCCTCGCCCCGGAGAGATCGGCCCCACTCTATCAAAATTCACAAGAACAGAGTAGTTCACCGAGCTAACACAAAGCATCATCCACCTTATCCATCTCTCATCAAAACCAAGTTTAGTTAAAACACCCCGCAAAAAGCCCCAATCAACTCGATCATAGGCTTTGCTAATGTCAATCTTGAGAGCAAGATCCCCTCTCCAACCCCTTGTTTTCCTCTTCATAGCATGTAACACTTCTATAGCTACTAGAGCATTATCAATGATCGATCTCCTTTCCAAAAAAGTTGGCTGTTCCTCCGATACACATTTTCCTAGACACCTCTTCAACTTGTTCGCAAGCAGCTTGGAAATCATTTTGTAGAGCACATTACACAGAGAAATAGGCCTTAAATCCTTCATGGACGTTGGGTTGTCACATTTTGGAATCAACCAAATATTAGTATCAATCAGAGTTGCCGAAAAGTACCCTCTAGTTAGCCACCCATTCATAGCAGAAAAAATATCATCACCACACATAGCCCCAATCAACTCGATCATAGGCTTTGCTAATGTCAATCTTGAGAGCAAGATCCCCTCTCCAACCCCTTGTTTTCCTCTTCATAGCATGTAACACTTCTATAGCTACTAGAGCATTATCAATGATCGATCTCCTTTCCAAAAAAGTTGGCTGTTCCTCCGATACACATTTTCCTAGACACCTCTTCAACTTGTTCGCAAGCAGCTTGGAAATCATTTTGTAGAGCACATTACACAGAGAAATAGGCCTTAAATCCTTCATGGACGTTGGGTTGTCACATTTTGGAATCAACCAAATATTAGTATCAATCAGAGTTGCCGAAAAGTACCCTCTAGTTAGCCACCCATTCATAGCAGAAAAAATATCATCACCACACATAGCCCAAAAACGTTGGTAAAATGCCAGATTAAATCCATCCGGACCCGGAGACTTATCTGGGTGCATTTGAAATAGAGCTTGCCGTAATTCTTCCTTGTTGAATGATGCCATCAAGAAATCATTATCTTCTTGCGTGATTTTTGGTTGAATAAGATCAAGTACCCCAACATGGGTACAATCGTTATATACCTTCATAGTAACGCCTAGCCACATCACATAAGTCACCCCGGCGCTCACCACCTCTCCGTCTTCGTTCAATAGCTTCTCAATTTTATTCACCTTGCTTCTAACCGACGCTGATTGATGAAAGAATTTTGTGTAAAAATCTCCATCCTTCGGCCAGTGCATTTTAGCTCTTTGTCTCCAAAAGATCTCCTCTTGAATTAGTAAATTTGCATGCTTCTCACGAACATCTCTGAATCTGATGTTGCTGTTTTGGTCACGCAAGTATTCAAGCTCATGACCACAATCAGTGATTTCTTCTTTAAATCAGACTCGCTTAGTCCATGTATAAGGATGACCCTCCAGTCTGATATCATGCAAATCACAGTCAGTCACCACTTCTCTAAATCCCGTACAAAACCAATTAGGATGAGGATTTTGGCCCTTTTTGTCTTCCTATGATAATATATCATTGAAATCACCGATAATACACCACGTTAACAGGGACATATCTCGCAAATCTCGTAACATATCCCAAGAGTTCCTTCTTCGACTATGCTCTGGATAACCATAAAAACCGGTAAGCCTCCAATTTCCTTTGTCCCGATCCTCCACTATGAGGTTAATATAGTTTCTGGAATAATTAAGCACCCTACAGCAACTACTTGCTTTCCATAACACAGCAATACCACCACTATGCCCTTGAACATCAATCGAGAGACATGATTCGTAGCCTAACTTCACCCTAAGAGATTCCAACTGCCTTGCATTCGACAGAGTTTCAAACAAAAAGATAACATCTGGTCTGTGTCCTCGAGCGAGATTTCGATGATTTGGAACTGCATTCGGTTTGGCCAGGCCCCGACAGTTCCAACTAAGGATTATCATTGATCAATGAATGTTGCAGCAAACACAGTGAGAAACATTATCAATAACAACAAGAAGAGATCACTGATCAAGCAAACAGTCACCATTACCACACAAAATGGGGCAGGGACTAACACATACGATCACGATACGTATAACCCCACGAATCGACACAAACACTCACCAGGATTGACTTGCAAGAGAACCCTGGGAGAGACTACACTGAACAAACACCACGTTGATGGGTGGACAAGATGGTGATGATGATTTGTGGACAAGATGGCGATGATGATCGTTGGGGCACCAGAGTCAATCTGCGATCAATCGGTCGTTTTTGGGGTGAGTTGGATCATGGTGGCGGCTGAACCCTTGGAAATGCAGAGAACAAAGAGAACGACGGAGGAGGGTTTGACAGATTGATGATCGAAATTAAACGGCGGCGAAGGAGAATGAACGGCGGTGGAGGAGTGATTGAACGGCGGAGGACAGATTGAATGTGTTAAGAAGTCCCACATCGGTTGCGATATGACCTGACTAAGTGTTTATAAACTAGAGGCAATCCTCACTTTACAAGCCGATTTTGTAAGGATGAGTTAGGTCCAATACTCAATTCTAAGATGGTATCAGAGCCTATCCACGATTCGTTGGGCCACTTCGTCGGGCCGCCTGCAATCAGGTTTCTGATCGAGCCCTCCGCCATTCATATCCGCGCCTCAAGCCCAAAGCGCTTGGCGCAAGCAGGGTGTTAAGAAGTCCCACATCGGTTGCGATATGGTCTGACTAAGTTTTTATAAACTAAAGGCAGCCCTCACTTTACAAGCCGGTTTTGTAAAGATGAGTTAAGCTCAATACTCAATTCTAAGAGTATGATTAGGGATTCGGCGGAGAGAACTCATGTCGGCGGAGTGATTGAACGGCCCATAAAGATAGATTTTAAAGACCTTCAATTTAGTCCGCCATGTTTAGGCTTTGAATGCAGGCAAAGGGCACACCCAAATATTCAAGGGATTAGATTGAGAGTTGTAATAAAAACAATTTTCTCCAAAAAGTATTTAGGTATAATTTTCCAAAAAAGTAAAGCCTGGATAATTTCAAGATGCCTTCTTCTCCCCACTTTTCCATTTCGCTGTGGTGTTCAAACAAATAATGACTTGTCTATTCTTCACTCTGTCTAGAAGAACGACAAAAGGGTTTGACTGAAACAAACCATGGCATTATTTATGATTGTTAAGTAATCATTGTTTCAAGAATCCCTGGGAACTTATTCCAATAATAGATAAACAGGAAGGGAGAAGTAGCAATTTCATGAGGTATATGCTTATCAAAAAACAAGGATGCAGAAATATTTTATTTGGACAATATACAAACCTGTATTTTGTTTATTAGCTCTTGAGGGTGCTCAATCCGTAGCCCTACCTGCTTACAATTTATAAAGGGAAAAAATTAAAAAGAGAAAAAAGGGACAAAAAACCATAACATGAACAAATGTCAAAGCAAGCATCACATTATCATTTTATTCTATTGATAAGAAAATTGCACAGATAGGCCAGAACAGGGGGCATCATGTTAAAACAATGACAATTAAGAATTTGGCAATTAAAACAATAACTTAAATGCAAATTAAAAAATCTAAAAAAAAAACTACAAATTAAAAATCAGAATCGAGAAGAGCATTGATTGCAAAAGCAAAAAACCAAAAGAAAAGTGGGTGCCACACGCAGAAGAAAGAGAAGCAGAAGACGCAGATGGCTTCACACACAGATGAAGGAGAAGCAGGACAAATTGAGAAAACACAGAGCTTGGCAGAAGGACAAGAACAGAGGGCTTCCTCGCACCCTCGCATGCAGAAGGAGAATGGGACGTATGCGCTTGAGAAGAAGAAATATAAAATAGGTCACTTACAATAATGGAAATGATATGCCCTTAAAAAATAAACAGAACCGTTAAAAAAGAGGGTGAATTGAGAGATTTCATCTGTCAACCGTAACAGCAGATGCGAACACACAAAGGGAATGCGATTTTGACGTGATTCACAGCCCTGGCTGCGGTACTTATTGAACATGGCTCGCTGGCTGAATGCCGCGGAGTAGACGCTGATGCCGCTCCGCGGTCGCCCGCTAACATGGCATGATTGACAAGATAGTTCAGGACAAGGTGAAACTTTAGCAGGGTATGAACACCTTTAATAGTTGATGGAATTAAAGGTGTTATGGACTGGGCCAAGGCCCAATACATGCGGCCCTAGTGCTCCGGATCTAAATGATACGATCATGAGTTCCCTAAACATGTGGAAGGGAACTTATAAAAAATACACAAAATATCTTCGATGAAGATGCTTTGAGCCCAACTTAAAGCCAATTCACGTGATAAGAAGCATCCTTGGACTGATTTGTGGTCTAATAATATTAGACTAAATAAAAAAAAACAATTAAGTCCAATTTTCTTTATTTTTATTGTAATTTTCGTTTTTGGTATTAGGAGGGTTTTTAGATAACCTTTAGTTGCTCCCTAGGCTCTCTAGATGCTTCCTAGTGGTGCACTAAGTCATTATAGTGGCTAGTGAGAATTTATAAGCATGTTAGTGGGAATTTTCTAAGTCCTATGATGAATGTATGGTGGTGGACAATAAATCCTACTATGTAAGGATATACTATAAATAGGGTTATCATGTACTTCTCAAATCACAATTTGAAGTTTAATATAATTTGAGACTTTTCTTGTGAGAACTTTTCCATTGTTCTTGAGATAAGAACTTTATAGTGTTGGTTCTACCGGCAGGTCGCGGTTAGGGTCGCTCTTTGTTTGATAACTTTGGTTCTACCGGCAGGTCGCGTTTTACTTGATAACTTTGGTTCTACCGGCAGGTCGCGGTTAGGGTCAAGTTCCTCTTTTTACTTGATAACTTTGGTTCTACCGGCAGGCCGTGGTTAGGGTCAAGTTCCTATACCTGTTTTACAAGACGATCCATAAGCAGTCGCTTATCAGTTGGTATCAGAGCTTCGGCTCTTGAAATCAGGTGATATCTATCTTTTTAATTTTGTTCTTTTTATTTTAGTGTTTGAAAGAAAGAAAAAAAAAAGTGCAAAAAAAAATCAAAAGAAAAAAAAAACGTGAAAAAAAAAAGAAGAGCAAAAAAAAAAAAAAAGAAAGAGGAATAGAAACAGGTGCGGCAAAAACAATTTTGCAGAAAGGTTTTGAACAATTTAATCATGAGTGGAGGAGGAGAAGACAATGAATTTGATCTTAAATCGTTTGCGGCGGCTGTCACCCAACAACTCCAAGCTTTAAACATGAGAATGGATAGCTTTCAACAATCAAGCCGAACTAACGGTTGAAGACATCCAAGTTCAGAGGAAGAGGAGTATTCCGATAGAAAAAGTAATGAAAGGAGGCGAAGAGTTGAATCAAGAAGAGATAGCCATGTGGGAAGCGTTAAGATGACGATTCCTTCATTCAAAGGTAAGAATGATCCTGAGCTATATTTAGAGCGGGAGAGAAAGATTGAACATGTGTTTGATTGTCATAATTATTCTGAAGAGAAAAAAAATTAAACTAGTCGTTGTTGAATTCACTGATTATGCTAGTATTTGGTGGGATCAACTTGTGACTAGTAGGAGGAGAAATGGGGAGAGGCAAATCAATACATGGAATGAGATGAAAATTGTGATGAGGAAAAGGTTTGTTCTAAGTCACTATCATAGAGATTTGTATAGAAAAAAATTATGAAAGAAGAGATAGAGAAAAGATAGAAGAATGAAAAGTGAGGAACAAATGAAAAAAACATATTGCAAATTTTGAAGTATTTTGGGATAACTTCCAAAATAAAGAGAATGGTAGAGAGAAAAGAAAACAAGAGAGCAAGGAGAAACTTGAAAGTGAGACAAAAATATTTGTTGAAGAGAGTGAAACAAAAATATTTGTTAAGAACTACGTGATTGAGGAAAAACAAGAGAGGGTGTGTGAGAAAATAGAGAGTGAGAGAGAAAATGAAGAGATTGTTGAAAAAGAAATTGAGAACATTTTTGTGGCTATAAAAAATGTCACCATTCCTAAGAGTGAGAAAGAAAAAGAAGTGTCACCATTCCTAAGAGTGAGAAAGAAAAAGAAGAGATTATTGAAAAAGAAATTGAGAGCGTTTTTGTGGCTACCGAAAATATTGTTATTCCTTCCCATAATGTTTCCTTTACTTCTTGTGTTCTTGAGTCTTTATCTCAAAAAGAAGTTGGTGAAGAAAATAGAAATCTCACTTTTGAGAGAAATAAAGAGAAAGAAGGAGAGATGATGGAAAATTGTGAAAGAAAATATAGTGATGTGATAGAAGTGAAGGAGAAAGAAAATATTGAGAGAAAAGAAGAAAAGAGAGAAAAGAAAAATGAAGGTGATGAGAAAGAAATTTACGAGAGAAAAATAATAGAGGAGTTTGAGAAAGATGACAACTTCGAAAAGATTGAAGAAGAAAAATTCAACTTGCAAAAAAAAAGGGAATATCCAAAAAGGGAAATTTGTTTTACTAATCCATTAGTTATTTATACAGGTATGGATTTGAGGACAAATCCTCTTGAAGAGGGAGAGAATGATACGATCATGAGAGTTCCCTAAACATGTGGAAGGAAACTTATAAAAAATACACAAAATATCTTCGATGAAGATGCTTTGAGCCCAACTTAAAGCCAATTCAAATGATAAGAAGCATCCATGGACTGATTTGTGGTCTAATAATATTGGACTAAATAAAAAAAAACAATTAAGTCCAATTTTCTTTATTTTTATTGTAATTTTCGTTTTTGGTATTAGGAGGGTTTTTAGATGACCTTTATTTGCTCCCTAGGCTCTCTAGATGCTTCCTAGTGGTGCACTAAGTCATTATAGTGGCTAGTGGGAATTTATAAGCATGTTAGTGGGAATTTTCTAAGTCTTATGATGAATGTATGGTAGTGGACAATAAATTCTACTATGTAGGTATATACTATAAATAGGGCTATCATGTACTTCTCAAATCACAATTTGAAAATTTGAGAGTTTTCTTGTGAGAACTTTTCCTTTGTTCTTGAGATAAGAACTGTATATGTTGGTTCTACCGGCAGGTCGCGGTTAGGGTCACACTTTGTTTGTTAACTTTGGTTCTACCGGCAGGTCGCAATTAGGGTCAAGTTCCTCTTTTTACTTGATAACTTTGATTCTACCAGCAGGTCGCGGTTAGGGTCAAGTTCCTATACTTGTTTTTCAAGATGATCCATAAGCAATAGCTTATCACTAACCCAATGCAATTCCCTCGTGGAAGCTTCTCTCATACGCCAATCATAACGGGCACGATAATTACTGTACACCACCTGTAGAAGATACGCTCCTTATACGCTCACCGAACCGTTGGATTAATCTAAACAACGCTCATTATCCCAAATGCCAGCTGTTGCCAGCTGGCACAAACGGTTATAATCGTCTCCCCCTATACAAAGGCAAGCTTTGGCGCCAAGGTACACATTTTCAATCAGTTTTCACTTCACTCGCTCTGATCACATACTGACATGAGCGTTGGAGTGCTAACGTGATTTGCAGGTACTTTCACCACCATGATCCACCGTACCTAAGCGCTATCACCACCGTAACTACCTCAGATCTCAGCATTGGAATCATCTAGTTCTGTTTTTTATTTTTATTTTGACGTTAGAATCATCTAGTTCTGTTCGCGGCAGCACAAAAGGTGATTTAGTTAGTGAGTTAGTAGCAAGATAGAAGAAATAATGCATGTCGTCTTTAGATAAGATGAGGGATTGGGAGATAACTAGGTATCATTTGAGTGGATTGGAGCCATTGATAAATGACATTTTCCCTAGACCCTTGTAATAAAAGACAAGCATTTGATATATATCACAGATAGACAAAGCTTACACGAGGAAATGCAAAAGACAAGCATCAGAGTTTCAATATATTGAAACTGATATTAAAAAGAATGATAAGTAAACTCACAGCAAAATCTTTGGGTACCAATTCCACATTGTGGGTAAGAAGCATTTGATATATATCACGAGCAGAATGACCAACTGCCAGAATTACTGCATCATATTCCAACTTCTGGCTTCTTAAACGGTACTCATCAGCTGATTCGGATACCATCACCCCAAGAACACGCCCGTCTTCTATATGTAGATCGTCTACTCTTGTTCCAAACTTTATGGTTACCTACAAAAAAGAAGCAGCAGTGTTAATTGGACAGTATGAAGACAACTGCAAGAAGAAAAATTAAACTAAGCTGGATAAAAAACGAGACTGAAATGAATTTATTTCAATGCAAATAAGTTATTGGAACTCACACCCAAATCCTGCAGATGTTGCCTGAAGTTGCGAAGTAACGGAACCAACCTATCTGTTCCTAAGTGAGGCTTTCCATCAATCAATATCTGTTTTGTAGCTCCAAACTGCACTAGAGTTTTCATAACCTAAAATGAAGATACAAAGTCAACCATTCCATGACATATAAAGTTAGGCATAAGGATGTAACCAAAAAAAAAAAGTTAGGCATAAGTGTAATTGGTAAATTAAACCTACACAAATCTTGTTGATTTAGCTATAACTCTCGTACTAGCTAATAAAACCTTCCAAAATAAATATCTATGTTTGGGTCAAAACCTACCAGAGAGAAAAGTAAACAGGCTTTCCCTCTTATTGCTTTTATTATCAGGTTTACTTTAAACATCTAGTCACAGATTTCCTAATATTCGGGGTTATAGGGAGTAAAAGTAAACTGGAGATTGTATACGTGAATTAAAAAATGCCATAATGTCTATCTAAAAAGGAGGTCTAGAGTTCAAATCCTGGAAACTAAGATAACCAATAACTTACAAACATTTGTCTATCTAAACAAATTAAAGATCAGTTAAATTCATATTTCTCCAAATGGTTTGGCATATAGTTTTCCTTGATCTTCCTCAAATATTTGAGTTAACTTTTAGGGTATGTCTGGTTGGAGGTAGATAGAGGGGAGGGGAGGGGAGGTGAGGGAATATTTTAAATTTTTTGTGTTTGGTTTAATTTTTAGTAGGGGAGAAGAGGGAAGGGGAGGGGAGCAAATTCCCTCATAGATCCATTTTTTGCTTCCCCCCAATTTGGGGGGATTTGGAGGGGAGGGGAGGTGAGGTGCTCTATTTACAATTTTATTACATTTTCAATATTACCCTTACTTTTATTTGTTTGTTCCAAAACTGTCCCTCGTTTTTTCTATTAACTTATTTTCTTAGTTTATTTCTTTTATAAATTTTGCATTACGTCAAGTAGCCTGCTGTCTGCAATGATATTACTTTGCTGCCATATATTTTTTTAGTATTCATTCACTTTTTTGATACATTACGTTTGTATATTTTTTTTTCACACATCATGTTATTATTATATTATTTTGACAAACATTATTGTTATTTCCATCACAACTTTTTTTTTTTTTAAGATATTTTCAACACTTTTATTTCTATGTTAATTATTTCTTTCACACAATACGTTCTTGTCATTTTTCTTTTTCTATCCTAGTTTAAATTCATTAACGTTACATTTTCTTTTATAAGTATATATAAAATTTAAATTTTATTAATAGTTTCTTTCATAATGCAATAATATCTTCTAGAAGTGCTCTAATATTTTGTAATACAAAATATTTCGTTAGTAATTTTGTATTTGATTATTTATAGAATTTTCCCGGTTATGTATTATGTGTTGTTGTAAGATTATAAGGATAAAAGTGTAAATTAGTTATAAAATCTCTCCCCTCCTTTTGTGTGAACCAAACATAGATGTAATAAAAATCCCTCCCCTCCCATCCCCTCCCCTCTTTGAACCAAACATATATATAATTAAAGAAGTTTCCCTCCCCTTCCCTCACCTCCCCTCCCATCTATAAAAATCCCGCCCCTCCCCTCCATTGAACCAAACAGACCCTTAAACTCGTCTGAGTTCATGTAAGGAATTATAGCAACTCACAAGCGGGATAATTTTTTTATGGACTAGCTCAGACTCGGTCACTGGAATTCTTCTCTTCTCTAAACTGTCCTTCCCTAAAATTACCTCACAACTTCAATTGGTCTACAGCATAGGTCACTGGTACAGTTGAGCTCAACTGTTCTATTTTTTACTTTAAACTCAGTCTTGTGTGTAACTAGTTGTTCTTTTGATATTGATCATCCCACTAATAGCACTCTAAAATGTTCCACAATCTTTAGTTTTGATACCTTTCACAAACTAAAGTACAAGACAAGTCGATTGGAGCTGGAGATGAATAATCGACGTCTCTACTAGCTTGAACCTTCCTCGTCCACCATATTCGCTATTTCAGGGTCTCCTAACTCCTTCATTGTTGTTTGCGTCATTCATGTTTGACCATTGGACAAATTAAAGGAGGTGGTTCCAAATCTTTCACATTCTCTAGTTTAGCTAGGATCCCCTTCATTTGTTTGATTCCATTTGGTTTATTCATAATAGTTTTTCAAACCGTGATAAAATTGTCTACTCGGGTTGCAAAATAAATATTTATTCATTGATTGATTACTCTCAACTTCAAAAGAAATATGCGATTTGCAAATGATACATTCTCATAATATTAGCATACATCATTCTTTGCATAATTATTTACGTCTCACTCTAATTTGTCTCATGTATCGCCCATTGCTAAGTTTGAGTCATATCTCTCTATCCCCTAAGCTCCAAAATTACAACAGCACAATTCATTGCATTGAATTGGTACTACTTATGTAGAGTGCTTTGTAAACAATGCAACAAAATAGAAATCTTAAATTCAAGTGAAACTAACCGCAATGACACTGCCACTATTGCGCCCAATTCTAGTTACCAACTTTCCATCACTCCAAGTACCTGCACCACCCTGCCACACATAAGTCCATGATAAATGACAAAGTAAATAAACAAGTAAATCAACATGGGTGAAAAGTAGTTGAATGTAAAGCAACATAAGAAAATCACATGCAAGCTGAATCAATAAATCAACTCATTGATGATTTTTATAATCTTTTCAGAATCTCCTAGAAAATCACATCCAAACTGACCAACTATCTGTAAATCTAATAACATTTCATAACAAGCACCTTGCCTATTGGCTAATGTAGGGAAAGTTTAAACTATAGCAACAAAGCAGCACGAATGGCACAAGCACACTCCCGTGTGTTGTCTTTTGAACAAATTTTGTATATTCTTAATAACCTGATGCTCAAATAAATAAGTGGATGACTTTGTAATCCAAAAACAAAATCACTTTATGTCAGAAGCAGCATGAACGCAACCAAATCTATTATACAAATGCAATAAACCATCACTCAAGAAATAAATAGACATGAATAGTACAACCTCTCCAAAGCAGAAATTACTCTCCAATTCTAAAATTTTCCGAACTACAAGAGCACCAATATCACGCCCCCTCTGTTCAACTGGTTGACCTCTTTCTATTAGGGTGACATCTGCACCAAGCTCTCCAAGAACAAGAGCAGCAAATAGGCCAGAAGGCCCACTACCCACTACAGCAATTTTTGGCTTTCTGGTATCCAGCGTTTTATACAGCTCTTTTGAGAGGATGTTGTGTCCATTTTCCCCTTCCGCTACACCTTCCTTATTTTCTTTACAGTCTCGTATAATACTCATCAGATCGCCAAAATCTCCTCCGTCTTGCACACGTTCTACAAGGCCAACTTTAGGTTGCAGCTCAGAAATAAAGTCCCAAGAACGAGGCTCGAGGCTGAGGAGTTTCTGGACATCCATTTCCACAGTATGCACAAATTTGGGCTCCTTTATTAATTTATAAAAACCATCAGCAAAACAATGTAAGAGGATGCAAGTGCAACAATGACAGAAACTGCACCACAATTGAAAACAACATTTCACTCGTTATAACCCAAATTCAGATTAACTTTTAAAACATTATACACATCAGAGGAGGTTTTCACTACTTTCATTTGCAACCATGTCCTTTATGTTGGGTAACATACATATCCTTATAGGTCAAAACGAAATAATTAAAATATAAACCAGCGTGATTGCATTCATAGCCGCTGCATTTGACCTCAATATCAAGAGTTGCGACACAACCAGGATTTAAAACCTTGACTATGACTATGTTAATGTTATCTCATTTTATTTCCTGTTTCCATTTCCACACATAAGATAAACATTACATAGTGCATTATGAAATTTTGTTGAAAATGCTGGAAAATTTCAAAACTAATGTTTTTAGAAATGCATTCTCTCTAATCAGCTTACGTCTTCTCTCTATCACAAAAAGTAAAATTCATAACTGAATGGCATTCCAACCATACACATACAAAGGTTTTGTTTGGATAAACAACTTAATTAAACACTTATAGCATAAGCATAAGCTATTTCTATAACAAAGATAGAATGAAGTCAAACAGTTTTCATAACTTATCATAGAGAGCTTATGAAAATAATTTAAAAACAACTTAAACTTATGGACATGTCATAAGTTGTTTCCAAAAGCTCTCCCAAAAGTCTCAACAAGTGCTTATGTAAATAAATAATCTCAAATATATCAATTTACATTAGAAATTAAATATTGAAAATGTTGTCAAGTAGTAAGTAACAGACCCTAATTATTTCTCAAAATCCAAAACATTCTCCAATATTCCCATTCAACATTACAAATTTACATACCTTCCTAGCATCAAACGATTTTCTAACAACCGAGAACGGTTCTCGCGGCAACATGGAAGCAACCTGAAAGAAATTAAATTCATAAAGTAAAAATGAAGATGAAACAACAAGCAACAAAAAGTCTTAAAATGAGTTTTGAATTTTACCGGAAACTTAAGAAGTTTAGCGATTTCTTGAAGAAGTGCATCGGAAACTTGTAGAAAGTCTTTACCAGGGTCTTGATCGAGTGGAACAGCAAGGTTAGATAGTCTCCATGTACCCTCAAATTTGGTATTATCATTAGAATAAGTAGACAAAAGGTCTTTGTGCTTAGATTTCATCTTTTTCTTCTCTGATGGGTACCGTTGTTTTCCGGTTCTCTTGTTGGCGCACTTTATGATATTAACATTGCGGTGTGCTTGGTTGTTTCGGTAACAGGGAGCGCAAAACCAGAAAGCGCTATGCAGCTTCGAGGAGGAGAGAACAACAAGAACCATGGTCGTTGTGCTTTGTGATTTGTTGGCCGTATGGATAGATATAGTGTGCCGTTTAAAAATTAAAAAAAAAAATACTACTATTGAAATTATATATATGAGTTTCCAGAGTAAAATTATTTTCTATATGCATTTTTTTTTCTCATTATATTATACTAGGAATAAACTCGTGCGTTGCACGGGTTCGATTAAAATATATAATTAAAATATTTTTATAAATAAAAAAATAATGATTGTGATAACTATAATCACATATAGTTAAATAATATATATTATTTTAAAATATGATTATGTTTAATATTAGTATATGAGTAAAAAAAAGGTTGTTTAGAAATATTAGATTTTTTATTATATCGTAGTTTTTTCATATTTTAATGTAATAGATCTCTTATAATATTTCATAAGTTTGAAAGGATGTATTATTTTTTATTTTATTAGTGTAATCATATAAGATTTTAGTTTTCTTTATATGAGTTGCAATTTTATAGTCAAATGTCACTTTGTTTTTTATTTTTGATGTATCCCTTATTTTATTATTTTCAATAAGAGTTTGAGGCATACCTAATTATACTTGTAGACAATATTGCTCATGAGAAATGTTAAAATAAGTTTTGATTATAGAATATGATTCATATATGGTGGCTTTGACTATTTGTTCCACGTGATCTCATTTTTTGAAAATTATGTCTCAAACAGCGTATTTGCTTACTACGTTCTATTCAATTTAAGGTTCCAAATAGCTTATCTACTTACTCATCTCTCGTTCTCTTGGAGTTTATTCTCACTTATTCACTTGTTGAAATTTTATTCCAACTTTATTAGTCCCAATTTTTTAGTCTATTGTTTGGTTCACATTTTTTTTTGCTTGGTCCTTTTGTTTTTGGTTTGTTTTTCTTTTTCTTGGTGAGGTTTGTGTCTCTTCAAAATTATTGTTAGTTTTTGTCCCTCTTATTTAATATTTTCTTGAACGTTTATTTTATTTTTCTTATTATATTATATAAACTTGAATATTTGTTGTTGTCAATATATAACTTTGGACGAAGATTTTATATATTTGAATTTATGTTTAGTTATTTGGTTAAGGTAAAGAAAGTCTTATAGATGAATTTAAGATTTAAAATGTGTCATTTTCTTATTTGCTTAAAAAAAATATCATCTTATTCTTATAAATATTCCACTATTTTATTTTCAGCCGTAACGTAAACATTTTTTTAGAATATGTAATTAATTTATCCAAAAAGTTATATTATTACGTAAATTAAATTAATAATTTTTGAATTATTGGTGAATTTTAGTTGTGTGTAAATATGTTTAAATATATGTGTGATTATATTTTCTAAATATATGTAAATATATTTTAACATCTACGGTTTTAATAATTTCTAAAATTTATTTTGACAAATGAGCATCAACAATTTTTATTTAATAATTTTTGTCTTTTTTTAATTTAATTTAGAAAGTTTTTAGTACAATTCTAAGTGGGAGGAAAAAGTATTTAGCACAATTTCTAAACTAACATGTTTTTGGCACAATTCTTTTCATCGATTCATTTTATGGTTGTAAGAATAAGATGTCATGCGTAGATTAAAATAGGACCATCTATTAAAATTCATATATATTCATATTGAACCATCCAGATTTAGGCAAGTGTTATACGATAAATGCATGAAGATTATATATTTGGACAACCTCTAAGTCAAGTTGAATCAATATACTTCTTGCATGTATTACAATTATAAGAACCACATGACTTGAGTATCAACTACAAAAAAAAAAAAAACTTATTTTAATTTCTACTTTGTTATTGTTTCTATATTTCTCTTGATTGAGATCAAGTAGATTACCTACACATTGTAGACAATATAGTATTTAAAAATGAGACACATATTTATATTTCTAAATTATTTGGATTGTCTTCTTTTAATTGAATGCCTCCAACATCAATATACCCTCGATCTATATAAATTTTAAGGGAGTTCAAAATCAATAAATAGAAGTCTCTTTTATCCTCTTCAACTTATTCACATGAAAAAAATTAATTATATTCCCATTAATCAACAATTTTTTATACAAATCTTTTACCTTATATAAAATAATAAATGAAAAAGAAAATAAGAAACAAATAAGCTAAAACATTATACTAATAAAATAATAAATGAAAAAAGAAAGTTGTTTAATTACAAACATTATATCAATTAAAAAAAATGATGGTTTACAAACTACCATCAGAGTTAAATACACATCCTCACATGAGGTGCCATTTCATAGGTTTACAAACATTCATAGGATGCAACGTAAGCAAAAATAGAAGTATGTTTTATCCTGTTCTCCTCCTTCACATGAAAAAATAGTCATATTCATATTAATCGATTCAACTCAAAGTTTAATTAATCATCGAACAAAACACCGGTTGATATTTAAAAAAATATCCAACCTAAAAAAGAAATATAAAAAATGATTAGAGATATTCTAAACTCAGAGTAATAGAAAAATTTCAATTTACAAACATATTAATAGGCAACTATCACATATATGTATATCAATTTCTTAATCAATCAAATGTAGACATACCTGATACTCTAAGAGGTTAGACACCATCACATACCAAGGACAAAACCAATATACTTATGATGTAACTATATATATGCACACAATAGCTTTTAAATCAATTCAAGACACTATAATGTGTAACTTTAACATATGGAAGGTGAAGAAGCATAACTTTTTCTCATGGAGATGTTAGACAAAGAAACCATAGAGTTTTTGCTATGAGATAGATAAGTTTAATTTTTGTTAAAACATAGAAGGTAGACTTCCTGATATGGTGGTGGTGATAATTAGCTTTTGGGTTAACTTTATATAGAGCTTGTGTTTGATAATTAGCTAATTAGCTAAATTAACGTATTCAATATTAGTGTCTCCAAGAATTCTTTGTTTTCAATTGCATTAATAGGGAATTGTAACATACAATATATATTTTAATAATATATTGCAATGCAATTAAAACAATAACATGATGCACCATTCCACCTTTCATTGCTTGCAATTCATTTTTGTCTCAATTTAACAACAATAAATTGTGTTAGTTTTTTTTAATATATTATTATTATTTATTATTTATTATTAGAGTAACTCTATTATATGAAAAAATATGAAAAGGTTTTAATAGAGATTGTAAACTTTTCTTATAGAGTGTCACATCATCACAATGCTTGCTTGTGAACAACTCAATCTTCCTTTTAAAGGATTGTTTGATAAATTTATTTGTCATAGTTAAAGAATAAGAGTTAAGGAATACGAAAGAATGGTAGTTTAAAAGTTGGTGTGACAAAATTTTTTTTTTTTAAATAATAGCACAATAGTAATTAATTAATAAACAATATAACTAAAGTATTTTTTTTCATAAAATTTATTTATTTATTTTGTCAAGCATGGAATTTTTTTGAGGAGTAATTTTTTTATTTGGTTTATTTATTTAAAGTAAAATTTTACAAATTGCAAATCATATTTACGCATGCATGATTTATATTTTATGTTTGTTAGTGTAAAATATGAAAGAGCATATATCTATTCATTGTTCTTTTGTAATTTGATCTTTTTTTTCTTTTCTTTCTTTCATTATTATTGGGAGTCATTATTATTATAACATATAGATAATTATTTTGGAGGATGAATGAACATACAAAATAAATTGTGGGACAAATTTTAAATAGATATGAGAAGCTCTCTAAAGCATGCCACATCATCACAATGCTTGCTTTTGAGCAACTCAACCTTCCTTTTACTAGTAAAAGATGCTACTATAACTTTTGGATTTAATTTGTAACACAGTGTAAATTTTCTTTACACATTTATCCGATTAAACGATATTATTTATGATGTATTTCTTTTTAGTAGAATGGAGATGCATCCACAATATAAGATAAGATTTTTTTAGGAAATGGGAGCAATGCGGAGAGTTCATAAGAGCAATTTTCTTAGGGAATTTTAGTGACTTGAGTCCTGAACTTCTATATACTATAAGTTAAGATTTGTCTTTAATCAAGATTTTTTGTATTTTTAAACTTTATTATGAATTTCTAAGAAATCCATGAGAAGCCTAACAAATATTTGTACCAATAGTATGTAGAAAAATTATCATCATAGCATAGAAAAATATCATAAACTAGAAGATCTATGAATTCTTACTTCGAATTGTTTAGGTAGAGACTTCAAATTGCTTTCTAACTTCTCCCTCTTCTTTATAAGCTCTCTCTAATCTCATAAGATTTTCTCTCTATTTTGTTTCTAAATGTGAAGTGTATGTTTGGTTCGGCGTTGATAAAAATTGAGTTTGGTAGAATTGAGTTTGACATAATTGATTTTGGTTAAAAGTGAGTTTAGTTAAATTGGTTTATGTTTGGATACATTAATGTAAAAGTGATTATCATCAATTCATGTTGTTTGGATAATTTGAATCAAAATTACTTTTGAATTTTGATATATGTATCTTTTATTTCTTGCTTTATGAGAGAGAGAGAGAGTGAGAGAGATTACTAACTTCGTTCCAAAATAAATGGATTATATAGAGTGGAATATGGGAGTATAATAGGAAAAGAGGAGTGTGAATACTATGCATAACCAAATACGTGTGCTTCTAATGGGGTCCGATTAAGGTGCATAAGCCCAAGCTTATGCACCGTGCATAATTGCTGTGCGCGCCCCCCATATTGCTGCGCGCGCCCCCCAACTGCTACGCGCCCCCCCCGATTTTATAGCCCCCAATTTCTAGCGCGCCCCCCATATTGCTACGCGCGCCCCCAACTGCTACGCCCTCCCCCCAATTGCTACGCGTCCCCCCCATTTTCTAGCCCCCCAATTTCTAGCGCACCTCCCCAGGTTTTTTTTTTTAGATTTCTAGCGCACCCCTCAGATTTTTTTTATCACGCTTTTAATTTTGATTGGTTGAATTTGATTTTATTTTATTGATTAGGGATAAATTTCAGAGTATTATGTATGGTTAATTATTTTAGTAGTTAGTTTTAAACTAAAATCATGTCAAACCATCATCGCTGTAACCGCTGCAAGCTCTTCAATCTTCTTCGCTCTCGCTATCTTCGTTTTCCAATCGGAATCTTACAAATTGATTCTCTTGAATCGAACGAAAACGAGAACGAATTGCAATTTCTTAGATGAATCGGAATCGGAATCGGAGTTTTGCAATTTCTGAGATGAATTGAAATCGGAGTTCGTGAGAGAAGGTGTGAGTTCGTGAGAGAAGGTGAAGAAGATGAACAGTGATCGCGGATGAACAGTGATCACGTTTTCACTGTTTCGCGTAGGAGAAGATGAACAGTGAATTTTCGTTACAATTATTCTGGAAACCATTGTGCTGGTTAAATGGTTTCAGAGAGTTAAAAAGTGAAACCATTTGTATTATAAATTGGTTTTATGTGTTTATTGAAATCAATATTGTGTTTTTATGGTTTTAAAAATCCTGGAAACCATTATGCTGATTAAATGGTTTCAGAGAGTTAAAAAGTGAAACCATTTGTATTATAAAATAGTTTTATGTGTTTATTGAAATCAATATTGTGTTTTTATGGTTTTAAAAATCCTGGAAACCATTATACTGATTAAATGGTTTCAGAGAGTTAAAAAGTGAAACCATTTGTATTATAAAATGGTTTTATGTGTTTATTGAAATCAATATTGTGTTTTTATGGTTTTAAAAATCCTGGAAACCATTATGCTGGTTAAATGGTTTCAGAGAGTTAAAAAGTGAAACCATTTGTATTATAAAATGGTTTTATGTGTTTATTGAAATCAATATTGTGTTTTTAATATTGAATTTATTGTATTATTGAAATAATATTCCTTCATTATTATTACTATTACTGAACCAAATTAACATCTCAAGATTCTCTAACCAATAATCACTCAACAATTATAAAAAAAAAAAATTAATCACTCTACTTTGTCTCCATTCAGCAAAAACACAAATATTTTATCACTAAAAAAAACCTCATCACAAAAAGAAAAACCAAGCTACCCAATTCGATTCTAATTCATACGTTCTTCATTGCCGTTCAAATTCGATTCTGAGGGGTGCGCTAGAAATCTAAAAAAAAAAAAAACCTGGGGGGGTGCGCTAGAAATTGGGGGGCTAGAAAATGGGGGGGGGGGCGCGTAGCAATTGGGGGGAGGGCGTAGCAGTTGGGGGGCGCGCGTAGCAATATGGGCTTTCAGGCCTAGTAGGCTAAAAATAAAAACAAAACGTGTGCATCAGCAGAAAGGGGGTGGGGATAGCGAGCCTTTGGGGGGGCTGGGGGCGCGCGCGAGAAACTTCTGGGGGGCGCGCGAGTAATTCTGGGCTTATGCACCATGCATAAACATCCCCTTATGCATATTAACTTTTGCCCTTCTAATGTAGTTCGTTTTTTTTCCCCTACATGAAAATCTCTCTGTCTCTCTTAGAAAATAGAGTTGTGAATATTTAAATTGATTTAATAAAATTATTTCTAAATAATAAAATGAAAACAAAAAAAAACTGAAAAAAAAAACTAAAAAGTGTTTTTTGGGCCAGTAAAAACATCTGTGGGCCAAGTACCAAAAAATGTTTATGAGCCCATTAACATAAAAAAATTATTATTTAATAAATAAGTATTTTATAATTTATTTATTATTAATTTAATTAATAACTAGAACATCGACCCGTGCGGTGCATGGGTCTGATTAGCTGTAAGATATAGAATGATTAAATAAGATATGATAATTCCAATAATGTAAGGTATATGAAAAAAGTTGAGTAACATTAAACGATAGTTCAACAATAATTTTGGAAAAATATTCATACAAAGAAAATTATGTTATATTACGGAAGACTTCCTTATAAATCGCATTCGAAGTCTTAGTCGTATCTTCACCGTTGTCATCGATGATTAATATTTTTAATCATTTTCTAGAAGTAACTCTTGAAATTGCAACATACAACTGACCATGTGAAAACACTGGCGACGGAAGATATATTCCAACATGCTTTAAAGATTGTCTCTGACTCTTATTAATAGTCATCGCAAAAGAAATCATTATAGGAAATTGTCTCCGTTGAAATTTAAAATGAATTCTCACGTCAGATGGCGTCAGAGAAAATCTAGGTATGAAAACCTGATCACCAATATTACTTCCTGAAATAATTTTTTCTTCAAGAGCACGTTTTCCCAATCTCGTAATAATAAGTCTTGTTCCATTGCATAATCCTAATTTTTTATTCAAATTCCTTAATATCATAACTGGAACTCCAACTTTAAGTTTCAACTTGTGATTTGGAAGTCCCGACGTAGAAATCGTGTTCAAAAATTCGGGAGTGTGAACATCATCCACTATTTGACCATTTACATTTTGTGTGAGTGGAGTATCATAACTCAAATATGTTTTTTCTTCACCAGGAATTAAATCCAACATATAATCATTTATTGCACTACAAGAAAAATTGCACATACCCACGGCTTTTTTACCCAGGGCTGTTTTCCGTGGATAATACCCACGGCTTGGCCATGGATAAGGTAAAAATAAGAAAACTATTCTTTCCCTCTAACTTTTTTTCACGAAAATGTTGTTCCCACCTAAAAAAGATTGGCGCGAAAATAGACTTTTTGTTACCCACGGCATATCCGTATGTAAGTATAAAATATAATTTTTGGTATCCACGGCATTTCCGTATGTATGTATAAAATATAATTTTATCTGTCTTTTAACTGTTCCCACGGCATATCCGTCTGTATTGATAAAAAATAATTTTGGTTTCCCACGGAATTTTCGTATATAAAATTATAAAATATAATTATAATTAATTTTTATCTTAAAGTTATTACTTTATACCCTTTCCTTTCCTTTCTTTTCCTTTTCACTTTCCCATTGCAACACAGCTCGCTAGCACCGTCTCCCTCTCAGCTATACGGCGATAACGCAGCTCAAGCACCGTCTCGCTCTCATCTCCGACGACCCACTCAGTCGGCGCGACCGTCTCAGCTACTACGAAGACCCAGCAGCGCCGTTTTCTTCCCTCTCAATTCGAACAGTGAGTTTAATCCTTACTTCTCAATCTTCTTATTCTTCTACTTGAATGATATAATGTTGTTCTGTGAAGGTTAGAATCAACTTTGTTGTTGTTGGTAGACATGAAATTTTATGGGATTTGCTCTTAGTTAATTTGTTGGAATTTTATAATCTGTTGTTTAGGTTTTTTTTAGCATTTTCCTGCATTGTTTTGTGATTTGGTCTTGGTTTCATACAATAAGATTTGATCCATGTTTCAATTGATGGAGAAAGATGATGGTCTAGCTTTTTGCTGCTGTCTAGGTTGTTTTTAGCTCTTTAAATCCTTTTTTTAGTAACTTAATTTCACTATGTCCCAAAAACACTATGTCCCAAAATAACCAACACAGTCACATGAATTAGTAATATTGTTGAGTAATTCAAAACTAAGTTATTAAGGATTTGCTGAGTAAAAATTGAGGGATTAGATTCTTTTTTCAAATGTGTAGTACAATTGTATCATTCATTGTCGACAAGAAAAAGACTGGTCTTTATAAAGCTGCTTTGAGCCTTTAAAAAACAGCCACAAACTTGGAAATAAGACGTTAGCGTTATCAGTATGTTGAGGTGTAAAAAGCAAACAAATCAATAGATTATTAGTATTACAGTACATTTTTTTCCCAAAACATTATATTTTCCGATTAAAAAAAAGAACTATCATTTTCTCATCATTTGCATATATTTATCCATCCTTTGACCATTTGCAAATTTTGCTTCTACAATTGCATTAACACTCAACTTAATCATGGAGATCGTTGTTCATACTATTTATTTGTACAATCAAGTTTCAGCTTATTCAGAATCTACTTAGAAGAAAGTTATAATCCATTACTGTGTTTCCCCCACCAAGTTTCCAACAACTTCATTTCTTCTACAATGAAGCACTTGCTCTCTTGTATCAAGTTTTCTACCTCTATTTCCTCTTCTTCTCAGTCTAGTCTCCCTCTATATTACAACCATTTTGACAAAAGCTGCTAAATTTTCTAGTAGATCAGCACAGAGCCACTAAAGTAGTTTAATTATTAAGCAAACTTAATGTATGTTACTGTAAAAGTATAAAAATAGTTGTGTGTTTGTATGTGACATAATGTAGAACTTTCCCTTAAATCTAAACTGAGATTTTGAAATATCTATGATTTGAAGGCTTTATGAAATTTCTAGATACTTTCTCATGTAAATCTTCGATTTTTACATCTATTTTTTCTTTTATTTGTGTGTGTTTGTTTGTTTTTGTGTAATTGTGTTTATATGTTTATGTGTGTGTGCTTATGAGGTAATGATATTGGGAAAAAAAAGTTCTGGTTTTTTTTCTTTTGGGCCTTAGAATTGGTAGCTCTTCTTTCTTGACATCTTATAACTTCAGCCTTGTGAGTTGTTTTCCTATTTAGGAGCTTCTTTTGAAAATGAATGGCTACCCACCTGATCGTAGTTGGGTATATGATAGACTTAACCCTCGTAGAGGGGGGTTGAAACCCGCCTTTATATCTGGTGTTAAAGAGTTTGTAAGAAAGGCAAAGAGTCGACTTCTGTTTCGTCCCGACATTCTCCATCACAGCCGTTGACTTCTGTTTCGTCCCGACATACTTCTCTTTCAGCAAATCTACCACCTTCAATACCCGTTGGTAGTGGCGATAGGACGCAGGGGTCACGATACTCTCGTCCTATCCATGAGAAGGCGAGTGATGGGAGGCCAATGATTCATCCAGATGGCCGAGGGTATGGAACTAATTTATTTTAACTTGTCATTGTTTCATTGTATACTTCGATGATATATTTTACATATTGCTTATAAATTGTTTGTAGGTGGGAACCTTGTAGGGTGGCCTCCAGGGCCCTCACCAAAGCAATTCAAGAAAAATATCAAGATGCATACGCCAAATGGTCAGATATTCCACCAGACATAGTGAACTTATGGTATCAAAAATTTGGTGTAAGATTATATTTCTCATTAACTAAGTTCATTTATAGTGAATATTAATGAATATACTCTAATTTTTTCAAAATGTAATATTGTAGAGTTATGTTGCTTGGCTGCCTGAGCATGATTATCAGATTAAGAAAATCTTTGAATCCAAAGGCTCGAGGCGTCTTTCTGAGATGTACATGGAAGCGAGGAACAAGCGTGAACGCCCATCTTGGATAGGTGAGGATGCTTGGAAAGAGCTTGATATTGAGTGGAAGAA